>NC_139939.1:53449055-53603165 GCF_963454915.1 Gymnoscopelus microlampas | reverse complement strand
TACCCACCCCACGCACGCCCCAAATACCCACCCCACGCACGCCCCAAATACCCACCCCACGCACCCAAATACCCACCCCACGCACGCCCCAAATACCCACCCCACGCACGCCCCAAATACCCACCCCAACGCACGCCCCAAATACCCACCCCACGCACGCCCCAAATACCCACCCACGCGCCCAAATACCCACCCCACGCACGCCCCAAATACCCACCCCCACGCACGCCCCAAATACCCACCCCCGCACGCCCAAATACCCACCCCACGCCCAAATACCCACCCCACGCACGCCCCAAATACCCACCCCACGCAGCCCAAATACCCACCCCACGCACGCCCCAAATACCCACCCCACGCACGCCCCAAATACCCCCCACCCCCACGCACGCCCACCCCAAATACCCACCCACGCACGCCCCAAATACCCACCCCACGCAACGCCCCAAATACCCACCACCCCATCGCACGCCCCAAATACCCACCCCACGCACGCCCCAAATACCCACCCCACGCACGCCCCAAATACCCACCCCACGCTACCCAAATACCCACCCACGCACGCCCCAAATACCCACCCCACGCACGCCCCAAATACCCACCCCACGCACGCCCCAAATACCCACCCCACGCACGCCCCAAATACCCACCCCACGCCCCAAATACCCACACCCACGCACGCCCCAAATACCCACCCCACGCACGCCCCAAATACCCACCCCACGCACAGCCCCAAATACCCACCCCACGCCCAAATACCCACCCCACGCACGCCCAAATACCACCCCACGCACGCCCAAATACCCACCCCACGCCCCAAATACCCACCCCACGCACGCCCCAAATACCACCCACGCACGCCCCAAATACCCACCCCACGCACGCCCCAAATACCCACCCCACGCACGCCCCAAATACCCACCCCACGCCCCCAAATACCCACCCCACGCACGCCCAAATACCACCCACGCCCCAAATACCCACCCCACGCACGCCCCAAATACCCACCCCACGCACGGCCCCATATACCCCACGCCCCAAATACCCACCCACGCCCCAAATATCCACCCCACGCACGCCCAAATACCCACCCACGCACGCCCAAATACCCACCCCACGCACGCCCCAAATACCCACCCCACGCCCCAAATACCACCCCACGCACGCCCAAATACCCACCCCACGCACGCCCCAAATACCCACCCCACGCACGCCCCAAATACCCACCCACGCACGCCCCAAATACCCACCCCATCGCCCCAAATACCCACCCCCACGCACGCCCCAAATACCCACCCCACGCACGCCCCAAATACCCACCCCACGCACGCCCCAAATACCCACCCCACGCCCCAAATACCCACCCCACGCACGCCCCAAATACCACCCCACGCACGCCCCAAATACCCACCCCACGCACGCCCCAAATACCCACCCCACGCACGCCCCAAATACCACCCCCACGCCCCAAATACCCCACCCACGAACGCCCCAAATACCCACCCCCACGCACGCCCCAAATACCCACCCCACGCACGCCCCAAATACCACCCCACGCCCCAAATACCCACCCCACGCACGCCCCAAATACCCACCCCACGCACGGTATTTGGGGCGTGGGGTGGGTATTTGGGGCGTGCGTGGGGTGGGTATTTGGGGCGTGCGTGGGGTGGGTATTTGGGGCGTGGGGTGGGTATTTGGGGCGTGCGTGGGGTGGGTATTTGGGGCGTGCGTGGGGTGGGTATTTGGGGCGTGCGTGGGGTGGGTATTTGGGGCGTGCGTGGGGTGGGTATTTGGGGCGTGGGGTGGGTGGGTATTTGGGGCGTGCGTGGGGTGGGTATTTGGGGCGTGCGTGGGGTGGGTATGTGGGGCGTGCGTGGGGTGGGTATTTGGGGCGTGGGGTGGGTATTTGGGGCGTGCGTGGGGTGGGTATTTGGGGCGTGCGTGGGGTGGGTATTTGGGGCGTGCGTGGGGTGGGTATTTGGGGCGTGCGTGGGGTGGGTATTTGGGGCGTGCGTGGGGTGGGTATTTGGGGCGTGCGTGGGGTGGGTATTTGGGGCGTGGGGTGGGTATTTGGGGCGTGCGTGGGGTGGGTATTTGGGGCGTGCGTGGGGTGGGTATTTGGGGCGTGCGTGGGGTGGGTATTTGGGGCGTGCGTGGGGTGGGTATTTGGGGCGTGCGTGGGGTGGGTATTTGGGGCGTGCGTGGGGTGGGTATTTGGGGCGTGCGTGGGGGTGGGTATTTGGGGCGTGCGTGGGGGTGGGTATTTGGGGCGTGCGTGGGGTGGGTATTTGGGGGCGTGCGTGGGGTGGGTATTTGGGGCGTGCGTGGGGTGGGTATTTGGGGCGTGCGGGGTGGGTATTTGGGGCGTGCGTGGGGTGGGTATTTGGGCGTGCGTGGGGTGGGTATTTGGGGCGTGCGTGGGGTGGGTATTTGGGGCGTGCGTGGGGTGGGTATTTGGGGCGTGCGTGGGGTGGGTATTTGGGGCGTGCGTGGGGTGGGTATTTGGGGCGTGCGTGGGTGGGTATTTGGGGCGTGGGGTGGGTATTTGGGGCGTGCGTGGGGTGGGTATTTGGGGCGTGCGTGGGGTGGGTATTTGGGGCGTGCGTGGGGTGGGTATTTGGGGCGTGCGTGGGTGGGTATTTGGGGCGTGCGTGGGGTGGGTATTTGGGGCGTGCGTGGGGTGGGTATTTGGGGGCGTGGGGTGGGTATTTGGGGCGTGCGTGGGGTGGGTATTTGGGGCGTGCGTGGGGTGGGTATTTGGGGGCGTGGGGTGGGTATTTGGGGCGTGCGTGGGGTGGGTATTTGGGGCGTGCGTGGGGTGGGTATTTGGGGTGCGTGGGGTGGGTATTTGGGGCGTGCGTGGGGTGGGTATTTGGGGCGTGCGTGGGGTGGGTATTTGGGGCGTGCGTGGGGTGGGTATTTGGGGCGTGCGTGGGGTGGGTATTTGGGGCGTGCGTGGGGTGGGTATTTGGGGCGTGCGTGGGGTGGGTATTTGGGGCGTGCGTGGGGTGGGTATTTGGGGCGTGGTGGGGTGGGTATTTGGGGCGTGGGGTGGGTATTTGGGCGTGCGTGGGGTGGGTATTTGGGGCGTGCGTGGGGTGGGTATTTGGGGCGTGCGTGGGGTGGGTATTTGGGGCGTGCGTGGGGTGGGTATTTGGGGCGTGCGTGGGGTGGGTATTTGGGCGTGCGTGTGGGGTGGGTATTTGGGGCGTGCGTGGGGTGGGTATTTGGGGCGTGCGTTGGGGTGGGTATTTGGGGCGTGCGTGGGGTGGGTATTTGGGGCGTGCGTGGGGTGGGTATTTGGGGCGTGGGGTGGGTATTTGGGGCGTGCGTGGGGTGGGTATTTGGGGCGTGCGTGGGGTGGGTATTTGGGGCGTGCGTGGGGTGGGTATTTGGGGCGTGCGTGGGGTGGGTATTTGGGCGTGCGTGGGGTGGGTATTTGGGGCGTGCGTGGGTGGGTATTTGGGGCGTGCGTGGGGTGGGTATTTGGGGCGTGCGTGGGGTGGGTATTTGGGGCGTGCGTGGGGTGGGTATCTGGGGCGTGCGTGGGTGGGTATTTGGGGCGTGCGTGGGGTGGGTATTTGGGGCGTGCGTGGGGTGGGTATTTGGGGCGTGCGTGGGGTGGGTATTTGGGGCGTGCGTGGGGTGGGTATTTGGGGCGTGGGGTGGGTATTTGGGGCGTGCGTGGGGTGGGTATTTGGGGCGTGCGTGGGGTGGGTATTTGGGGCGTGCGTGGGGTGGGTATTTGGGGCGTGCGTGGGGTGGGTATTTGGGGCGTGCGTGGGGTGGGTATTTGGGGCGTGGGGGTGGGTATTTGGGGCGTGCGTGGGGTGGGTATTTGGGCGTGCGGGGGGTGGGTATTTGGGGCGTGCGTGGGGTGGGTATTTGGGGCGTGGGGGTGGGTATTTGGGGCGTGCGTGGGGTGGGTATTTGGGGCGTGCGTGGGGTGGGTGGGTATTTGGGGCGTGCGTGGGGTGGGTATTTGGGGCGTGCGTGGGGTGGGTATTTGGGGCGTGCGTGGGGTGGGTATTTGGGGCGTGCGTGGGGTGGGTATTTGGGGCGTGCGTGGGGTGGGTATTTGGGCGTGCGTGGGGTGGGTATTTGGGGCGTGCGTGGGGTGGGTATTTGGGGCGTGCGTGGGGTGGTATTTGGGGCGTGCGTGGGGTGGGTATTTGGGGCGTGGGGTGGGTATTTGGGGCGTGCGTGGGGTGGGTATTTGGGGCGTGCGTGGGGTGGGTATTTGGGGCGTGCGTGGGGTGGGTATTTGGGGCGTGCGTGGGGTGGGTATTTGGGCGTGGGGTGGGTATTTGGGGCGTGCGTGGGGTGGGTATTTGGGGCGTGCGTGGGGTGGGTATTTGGGGCGTGCGTGGGGTGGGTATTTGGGGCGTGCGTGGGGTGGGTATTTGGGGCGTGCGTGGGGTGGGTATTTGGGGCGTGGGGTGGGTATTTGGGGCGTGCGTGGGGTGGGTATTTGGGGCGTGCGTGGGGTGGGTATTTGGGGCGTGCGTGGGGTGGGTATTTGGGGCGTGCGTGGGGTGGGTATTTGGGGCGTGGGGTGGGTATTTGGGACGTGCGTGGGGTGGGTATTTGGGGCGTGCGTGGGGTGGGTATTTGGGGCGTGCGTGGGGTGGGTATTTGGGGCGTGCGTGGGGTGGGTATTTGGGGCGTGCGTGGGGTGGGTATTTGGGGCGTGGGTGGGTATTTGGGGCGTGCGTGGGGTGGGTATTTGGGGCGTGCGTGGGGTGGGTATTTGGGGCGTGCGTGGGGTGGGTATTTGGGGCGTGCGTGGGTGGGTATTTGGGGCGTGCGTGGGGTGGGTATTTGGGGCGTGCGTGGGTGGGTATTTGGGGCGTGCGTGGGGTGGGTATTTGGGGCGTGCGTGGGGTGGGTATTTGGGGCGTGCGTGGGGTGGGTATTTGGGGCGTGCGTGGGGTGGGTATTTGGGGCGTGCGTGGGGTGGGTATTTGGGGCGTGCGTAGGGTGGGTATTTGGGGCGTGGGGTGGGTATTTGGGGCGTGCGTGGGGTGGGTATTTGGGGCGTGCGTGGGGTGGGTATTTGGGGCGTGCGTGGGGTGGGTATTTGGGGCGTGCGTGGGGTGGGTATTTGGGGCGTGCGTGGGTGGGTATTTGGGGTGGTAGGGGTGGGTATTTGGGGCGTGCGTGGGGGTGGGTATTTGGGGCGTGCGTGGGGGTGGGTATTTGGGGCGTGCGTGGGGTGGGTATTTGGGGCGTGGGGTGGGTATTTGGGGCGTGCGTGGGGTGGTATTTGGGGCGTGCGTGGGGTGGGTATTTGGGGCGTGCGTGGGGTGGGTATTTGGGGCGTGCGTGGGGTGGGTATTTGGGGCGTGGGGTGGGTATTTGGGGCGTGCGTGGGGTGGGTATTTGGGGCGTGCGTGGGGTGGGTATTTGGGGCGTGCGTGGGGTGGGTATTTGGGGCGTGCGTGGGGTGGGTATTTGGGGCGTGGGGTGGGTATTTGGGCGTGCGTGGGGTGGGTATTTGGGGCGTGCGTGGGGTGGGTATTTGGGGCGTGCGTGGGGTGGGTATTTGGGGCGTGGGGGTGGTATTTGGGCGTGCGTGGGGTGGGTATTTGGGGCGTGCGTGGGGTGGGGTATTTGGGGCGTGCGTGGGTGGGTATTTGGGGCGTGCGTGGGGTGGGTATTTGGGGCGTGCGTGGGGTGGGTATTTGGGGCGTGGGGTGGGTATTTGGGGCGTGCGTGGGTGGGTATTTGGGGCGTGCGTGGGGTGGGTATTTGGGGCGTGCGTGGGGTGGGTATTTGGGGCGTGCGTGGGGTGGGTATTTGGGGGCGTGGGGTGGGTATTTGGGGCGTGCGTGGGGTGGGTAATTGGGGCGTGCGTGGGGTGGGTATTTGGGGCGTGCGTGGGGTGGGTATTTGGGGCGTGCGTGGGGTGGGTATTTGGGCGTGCGTGGGGTGGGTATTTGGGGCGTGCGTGGGGTGGGTATTTGGGGCGTGCGTGGGGTGGGTATTTGGGGCGTGCGTGGGGTGGGTATTTGGGGCGTGCGTGGAGTGGGTATTTGGGGCGTGCGTGGGGTGGGTATTTGGGGCGTGCGTGGGGTGGGTATTTGGGGCGTGGGGTGGGTATTTGGGGCGTGCGTGGGGTGGGTATTTGGGGCGTGCGTGGGGTGGGTATTTGGGGCGTGCGTGGGGTGGGTATTTGGGGCGTGCGTGGGGTGGGGTATTTGGGGCGTGCGTGGGGTGGGTATTTGGGGCGTGCGTGGGGTGGGTATTTGGGGCGTGCGTGGGGTGGGTATTTGGGGCGTGGTGGGTGGGTATTTGGGGCGTGCGTGGGGGTGGGTATTTGGGGCGTGCGTGGGGTGGGTATTTGGGGCGTGCGTGGGGTGGGTATTTGGGGCGTGCGTGGGGTGGGTATTTGGGGCGTGCGTGGGTGGGTATTTGGGGCGTGCGTGGGGTGGGTATTTGGGGCGTGCGTGGGGTGGGTATTTGGGGCGTGCGTGGGGTGGGTATTTGGGGCGTGCGTGGGGTGGGTATTTGGGGCGTGCGTGGGGTGGTGGGTATTTGGGGCGTGCGTGGGGTGGGTATTTGGGGCGTGCGTGGGGTGGGTATTTGGGGCGTGCGTGGGTGGGTATTTGGGGCGTGGGGTGGGTATTTGGGCGTGCGTGGGTGGGTATTTGGGGCGTGCGTGGGGTGGGTATTTGGGCGTGCGTGGGGTGGGTATTTGGGGCGTGCGTGGGTGGGTATTTGGGGCGTGCGTGGGGTGGGTATTTGGGGCGTGCGTGGGGTGGGTATTTGGGGCGTGCGTGGGTGGGTATTTGGGGCGTGGGTGGTATTTGGGGCGTGCGTGGGGTGGGTATTTGGGGCGTGCGTGGGGTGGGTATTTGGGGCGTGCGTGGGGTGGGTATTTGGGGCGTGCGTGGGGTGGGTATTTGGGGGCGTGGGGTGGGTATTTGGGGCGTGCGTGGGGTGGGTATTTGGGGCGTGCGTGGGTGGGTATTTGGGGCGTGCGTGGGGTGGGTATTTGGGGCGTGCGTGGGGTGGGTATTTGGGGCGTGCGTGGGGTGGGTATTTGGGGCGTGGGGTGGGTATTTGGGGCGTGCGTGGGGTGGGTATTTGGGGCGTGCGGGGGGTGGGTATTTGGGGCGTGCGTGGGGTGGGTATTTGGGGCGTGCGTGGGGTGGGTATTTGGGGCGTGCGTGGGGTGGGTATTTGGGGCGTGCGTGGGTGGGTATTTGGGGCGTGCGTGGGGTGGGTATTTGGGGCGTGCGTGGGGTGGGTATTTGGGGCGTGCGTGGGGTGGGTATTTGGGGCGTGCGTGGGGTGGGTATTTGGGGCGTGGGGTGGGTATTTGGGGCGTGCGTGGGGTGGGTATTTGGGGCGTGCGTGGGGTGGGTATTTGGGGCGTGCGTGGGGTGGGTATTTGGGGCGTGCGTGGGGTGGGTATTTGGGGCGTGCGTGGGGTGGGTATTTGGGGCGTGCGTGGGGTGGGTATTTGGGGCGTGCGTGGGGTGGGTATTTGGGGCGTGCGTGGGGTGGGTATTTGGGGCGTGCGTGGGGTGGGTATTTGGGGCGTGCGTGGGGTGGGTATTTGGGGCGTGCGTGGGGTGGGTATTTGGGGCGTGCGTGGGTGGGTATTTGGGGCGTGCGTGGGGTGGGTATTTGGGGCGTGCGTGGGGTGGGTATTTGGGGCGTGCGTGGGTGGGTGGGTATTTGGGGCGTGCGTGGGGTGGGTATTTGGGGCGTGCTGGGGTGGGTATTTGGGGCGTGCGTGGGGTGGGTATTTGGGGCGTGCGTGGGGTGGGTATTTGGGGCGTGCGTGGGGTGGGTATTTGGGGCGTGCGTGGGTGGGTATTTGGGCGTGCGTGGGGTGGGTATTTGGGGCGTGCGTGGGGTGGTATTTGGGGCGTGGGGTGGGTATTTGGGGCGTGCGTGGGGTGGGTATTTGGGGCGTGCGTGGGTGGGTATTTGGGCGTGCGTGGGGTGGGTATTTGGGGCCGTGGTTGGCGTGGGGTGGGTATTTGGGGCGTGCGTGGGTGGGTATTTGGGGCGTGCGTGGGTGGGTATTTGGGGGTGCGTGGGGTGGGTATTTGGGGCGTGCGTGGGGTGGGTATTTGGGCGTGCGTGGGGTGGGTATTTGGGGCGTGCGTGGGGTGGGTATTTGGGGCGTGCGTGGGGTGGGTATTTGGGGGTGCGTGGGTGGGTATTTGGGCGTGGGTGGGTATTTGGGGCGTGCGTGGGGTGGGTATTTGGGGCGTGCGTGGGGTGGGTATTTGGGGCGTGCGTGGGGTGGGTATTTGGGGCGTGCGTGGGGTGGGTATTTGGGGCGTGCGTGGGTGGGTATTTGGGCGTGCGTGGGTGGGTATTGGGCGTGCGGGGTGGTATTTGGGGCGTGCGTGGGTGGGTATTTGGGGCGTGCGTGGGGTGGGTATTTGGGGCGTGCGTGGGGTGGGTATTTGGGCGTGCGTGGGGTGGGTATTGCGGGGTGGGTATTTGGGCGTGCGTGGGGTGGGTATTTGGGGCGTGCGTGGGGTGGGTATTTGGGCGGGCTGGGTGGGTATTTGGGGCGTGCGTGGGGTGGGTATTGGGGCGTGCGTGGGTGTGGGTATTTGGGGCGTGCGTGGGTGGGTATTTGGGGCGTGCGTTGGGGTGGGTATTTGGGGCGTGCGTGGGGTGGGTATTTGGGGCGTGCGTGGGGTGGGTATTTGGGGCGTGCGTGGGGTGGGTATTTGGGGCGTGCGTGGGGTGGGTATTTGGGGCGTTGCGTGGGGTGGTATTTGGGGCGTGGCGGGGTGGGTATTTGGGGCGTGCGTGGGGGGGTATTTGGGGCGTGCGTGGGGTGGGTATTTGGGGCGTGCGTGGGGTGGGTATTTGGGGCGTGGGGTGGGTATTTGGGGCGTGCGTGGGGTGGGTATTTGGGGCGTGCGTGGGGTGGGTATTTGGGGCGTGTGCGTGGGGTGGGTATTTGGGGCGTGCGTGGGGTGGGTATTTGGGGCGTGCGTGGGGTGGGTATTTGGGGCGTGCGTGGGGTGGGTATTTTGGGGCGTGCGTGGGGTGGGTATTTGGGGCGTGCGTGGGGTGGGTATTTGGGGGCGTGCGGGGGTGGGTATTGGGGCGTGCGTGGGGTGGGTATTTGGGGCGTGCGTGGGTGGGTATTTGGGGCGTGGGGGGTGGGTATTTGGGGCGTGCGATTGCGTGCGGGGTGGGTATTTGGGGCGTGCGTGGGGTGGGTATTTGGGCGGCGTGGGGTGGGTATTTGGGGCGTGCGTGGGGTGGGTATTTGGGGCGTGCGTGGGGTGGGTATTTGGGGCGTGCGTGGGGGTGGGTATTTGGGGGCGTGGGGTGGGTATTTGGGGCGTGCGTGGGGTGGGTATTTGGGGCGTGCGTGGGGTGGGTATTTGGGCGTGCGTGGGGTGGGTATTTGGGCGTGGGGTGGGTATTTGGGGCGTGCGTGGGGTGGGTATTTGGGGCAGTGCGTGGGGTGGGTATTTGGGGCGTGCGTGGGGTGGGTATTTGGGGCGTGCGTGGGTGGGTATTTGGGGCGTGCGTGGGGTGGGTATTTGGGGCGTGCGTGGGGTGGGTATTTGGGGCGTGCGTGGGGTGGGTATTTGGGGCGTGGGGTGGGTATTTGGGGCGTGCGTGGGGTGGGTATTTGGGGCGTGCGTGGGTGGTATTTGGGGCGTGCGTGGGGTGGGTATTTGGGGCGTGCGTGGGGTGGGTATTTGGGGCGTGGGGGTGGGTATTTGGGGCGTGCGTGGGGTGGGTATTTGGGGCGTGCGTGGGGTGGGTATTTGGGGCGTGCGTGGGGTGGGTATTTGGGGCGTGCGTGGGTGGGTATTTGGGGCGTGCGTGGGGTGGGTATTTGGGGCGTGCGTGGGGTGGGTATTTGGGGCGTGCGTGGGGTGGGTATTTGGGGCGTGGGGTGGGTATTTGGGGCGTGCGTGGGTGGGTATTTGGGGCGTGCGTGGGGTGGGTATTTGGGGCGTGCGTGGGGTGGGTATTTGGGGCGTGCGTGGGGTGGGTATTTGGGGCGTGGGTGGGTATTTGGGGCGTGCGTGGGTGGGTATTTGGGGCGTGCGTGGGGTGGGTATTTGGGCGTGCGTGGGGTGGGTATTTGGGGCGTGCGTGGGTGGGTATTTGGGGCGTGCGTGGGGTGGGTATTTGGGGCGTGGGGTGGGTATTTGGGGCGTGCGTGGGGTGGGTATTTGGGGCGTGCGTGGGGTGGGTATTTGGGGCGTGCGTGGGGTGGGTATTTGGGGCGTGCGTGGGGTGGGTATTTGGGGCGTGCGTGGGTGGGTATTTGGGGCGTGCGTGGGGTGGGTATTTGGGCGTGCGTGGGGTGGGTATTTGGGGCGTGGGGTGGGTATTTGGGGCGTGCGTGGGGTGGGTATTTGGGGCGTGCGTGGGGTGGGTATTTGGGGCGTGCGTGGGGTGGGTATTTGGGGGCGTGCGTGGGGTGGGTATTTGGGGCGTGGGGTGGGTATTTGGGGCGTGCGTGGGGTGGGTATTTGGGGCGTGCGTGGGGTGGGTATTTGGGGCGTGCGTGGGGTGGGTATTTGGGGCGTGCGTGGGGTGGGTATTTGGGGCGTGCGTGGGGTGGGTATTTGGGGCGTGGGGGTGGGTATTTGGGGCGTGCGTGGGGTGGGTATTTGGGGCGTGCGTGGGGTGGGTATTTGGGGCGTGCGTGGGTGGGTATTTGGGGCGTGCGTGGGGTGGGTATTTGGGGCGTGCGTGGGGTGGGTATTTGGGGCGTGCGTGGGGTGGGTATTTGGGGCGTGCGTGGGTGGGTATTTGGGGCGTGGGGTGGGTATTTGGGGCGTGCGTGGGGTGGGTATTTGGGGCGTGCGTGGGGTGGGTATTTGGGGCGTGGGGGTGGGTATTTGGGGCGTGCGTGGGGTGGGTATTTGGGGCGTGCGTGGGGTGGGTATTTGGGGCGTGCGTGGGGTGGGTATTTGGGGCGTGCGTGGGGTGGGTATTTGGGGCGTGGGTGGGTATTTGGGGCGTGCGTGGGGTGGGTATTTGGGGCGTGCGTGGGGTGGGTATTTGGGGCGTGCGTGGGGTGGGTATTTGGGGCGTGCGTGGGGTGGGTATTTGGGGCGTGGGGTGGGTATTTGGGGCGTGCGTGGGGTGGGTATTTGGGGCGTGCGTGGGGTGGGTATTTGGGGCGTGCGTGGGGTGGGTATTTGGGGCGTGCGTGGGGTGGGTATTTGGGGCGTGGGGTGGGTATTTGGGGCGTGCGTGGGGGGGGTATTTGGGGCGTGCGTGGGGTGGGTATTTGGGGCGTGCGTGGGGTGGGTATTTGGGGCGTGCGTGGGGTGGGTATTTGGGGGCGTGCGTGGGGTGGGTATTTGGGGCGTGCGTGGGGTGGGTATTTGGGGCGTGGGGTGGGTATTTGGGGCGTGCGTGGGGTGGGTATTTGGGGCGTGCGTGGGTGGGTATTGGGGCGTGCGTGGGGTGGGTATTTGGGGCGTGCGTGGGGTGGGTATTTGGGGCGTGGGGTGGGTATTTGGGGCGTGGGGTGGGTATTTGGGGCGTGCGTGGGGTGGGTATTTGGGGCGTGCGTGGGGTGGGTATTTGGGGCGTGCGTGGGGTGGGTATTTGGGGCGTGCGTGGGGTGGGTATTTGGGGCGTGCGTGGGTGGGTATTGGGGCGTGGGTGGGTATTTGGGCGTGCGTGGGGTGGGTATTTGGGGCGTGCGTGGGGTGGGTATTTGGGGCGTGCGTGGGGTGGGTATTTGGGGCGTGCGTGGGGTGGGTATTTGGGGCGTGCGTGGGGTGGGTATTTGGGGCGTGCGTGGGTGGGTATTTGGGGCGTGCGTGGGGTGGGTATTTGGGGCGTGCGTGGGGTGGGTATTTGGGGCGTGGGGTGGGTATTTGGGCGTGCGTGGGGTGGGTATTTGGGGCGTGCGTGGGGTGGGTATTTGGGGCGTGCGTGGGGTGGGTATTTGGGGCGTGCGTGGGGTGGGTATTTGGGGCGTGCGTGGGGTGGGTATTTGGGCGTGCGTGGGGTGGGTATTTGGGGCGTGCGTGGGGTGGGTATTTGGGGCGTGCGTGGGGTGGGTATTTGGGGCGTGGGGTGGGTATTTGGGGCGTGCGTGGGGTGGGTATTTGGGGCGTGCGTGGGGTGGGTATTTGGGGCGTGCGTGGGGTGGGTATTTGGGGCGTGCGTGGGTGGGTATTTGGGGCGTGGGGTGGGTATTTGGGGCGTGCGTGGGTGGGTATTTGGGGCGTGCGTGGGGTGGGTATTTGGGGCGTGCGTGGGGTGGGTATTTGGGGCGTGGGGTGGGTATTTGGGGCGTGCGTGGGGTGGGTATTTGGGGCGTGCGTGGGGTGGGTATTTGGGGCGTGCGTGGGGTGGGTATTTGGGGCGTGCGTGGGTGGGTATTTGGGGCGTGCGTGGGGTGGGTATTTGGGCGTGCGTGGGGTGGGTATTTGGGGCGTGCGTGGGGTGGGTATTTGGGGCGTGCGTGGGGTGGGTATTTGGGGCGTGCGTGGGGTGGGTATTTGGGGCGTGCGTGGGGTGGGTATTTGGGGGCGCGTGGGGTGGGTATTTGGGGCGTGCGTGGGGTGGGTATTTGGGGCGTGCGTGGGGTGGGTATTTGGGGCGTGCGTGGGGTGGGTATTTGGGGCGTGCGTGGGTGGGTATTTGGGGCGTGCGTGGGGTGGGTATTTGGGGCGTGGGTGGGTATTTGGGGCGTGCGTGGGGTGGGTATTTGGGGCGTGCGTGGGGTGTGGGTATTTGGGGCGTGCGTGGGGTGGGTATTTGGGGCGTGCGTGGGGTGGGTATTTGGGGCGTGCGTGGGGTGGGTATTTGGGGCGTGCGTGGGGTGGGTATTTGGGGCGTGGGTTGGGTATTTGGGGCGTGCGTGGGGTGGGTATTTGGGGCGTGCGTGGGGTGGGTATTTGGGGCGTGCGTGGGGTGGGTATTTGGGGCGTGGGGTGGGTATTTGGGGCGTGCGTGGGGTGGGTATTTGGGGCGTGCGTGGGGTGGGTATTTGGGGCGTGCGTGGGGTGGGTATTTGGGGCGTGGGGTGGGTATTTGGGGCGTGCGTGGGGTGGGTATTTGGGGCGTGCGTGGGGTGGGTATTTGGGGCGTGCGTGGGTGGGTATTTGGGGCGTGCGTGGGGTGGGTATTTGGGCGTGCGTGGGGTGGGTATTTGGGGCGTGCGTGGGGTGGGTATTTGGGGCGTGGGGTGGGTATTTGGGGCGTGCGTGGGGTGGGTATTTGGGGCGTGCGTGGGTGGGTATTTGGGGCGTGCGTGGGGTGGGTATTTGGGCGTGCGTGGGGTGGTATTTGGGGCGTGCGTGGGGTGGGTATTTGGGGCGTGGGGTGGGTATTTGGGGCGTGCGTGGGGTGGGTATTTGGGGCGTGCGTGGGGTGGGTATTTGGGGCGTGCGTGGGGTGGGTATTTGGGGCGTGCGTGGGGTGGGTATTTGGGGCGTGCGTGGGGTGGGTATTTGGGGCGTGCGTGGGTGGGTATTTGGGGCGTGCGTGGGTGGGTATTGGGGCGTGGGGTGGGTATTTGGGGCGTGCGTGGGGTGGGTATTTGGGGGCGTGCGTGGGGTGGGTATTTGGGGCGTGCGTGGGGTGGGTATTTGGGCGTGCGTGGGGTGGGTATTTGGGGCGTGGGTGGGTATTTGGGGCGTGCGTGGGGTGGGTATTTGGGGCGTGCGTGGGTGGGTATTTGGGGCGTGCGTGGGGTGGGTATTTGGGCGTGCGTGGGGTGGGTATTTGGGGCGTGCGTGGGGTGGGTATTTGGGGGCGTGGGGTGGGTATTGGGGCGTGGGGGTGGGTATTTGGGGCGTGCGTGGGTGGGTATTTGGGGCGTGCGTGGGGTGGGTATTTGGGGCGTGCGTGGGGTGGGTATTTGGGGCGTGCGTGGGGTGGGTATTTGGGCGTGCGTGGGGTGGGTATTTGGGGCGTGCGTGGGGTGGGTATTTGGGGCGTGGGGGTGGGTATTTGGGGCGTGCGTGGGGTGGGTATTTGGGGCGTGCGTGGGGTGGGTATTTGGGGCGTGCGTGGGGTGGGTATTTGGGGCGTGCGTGGGGTGGGTATTTGGGCGTGCGTGGGGTGGGTATTTGGGGCGTGCGTGGGGTGGGTATTTGGGGCGTGCGTGGGGTGGGTATTTGGGGCGTGCGTGGGGTGGGTATTTGGGGCGTGCGTGGGTGGGTATTTGGGCGTGCGTGGGGTGGGTATTGGGGCGTGGGGTGGGTATTTGGGGCGTGCGTGGGGGGGTATTTGGGGCGTGCGTGGGTGGGTATTTGGGGCGTGCGTGGGGTGGGTATTTGGGGCGTGCGTGGGTTGGGTATTTGGGGCGTGCGTGGGTGGGTATTTGGGGCGTGCGTGGGGTGGGTATTTGGGGCGTGCGTGGGGTGGGTATTTGGGGCGTGCGGGGTGGGTATTTGGGGCGTGGGGTGGGTATTTGGGGCGTGCGTGGGGTGGGTATTTGGGGCGTGCGTGGGTGGGTATTTGGGGCGTGCGTGGGGTGGGTATTTGGGGCGTGCGTGGGGTGGGTATTTGGGGCGTGCGTGGGGTGGGTATTTGGGGCGTGCTGGGTGGGTATTTGGGCGTGGGGTGGGTATTTGGGGCGTGCGTGGGGTGGGTATTTGGGGCGTGCGTGGGGTGGGTATTTGGGGCGTGCGTGGGGTGGGTATTTGGGGCGTGCGTGGGGTGGGTATTTGGGGCGTGGGGTGGGTATTTGGGGCGTGCGTGGGGTGGGTATTTGGGGCGTGCGTGGGGTGGGTATTTGGGCGTGCGTGGGTGGGTATTTGGGGCGTGCGTGGGGTGGGTATTTGGGGCGTGCGTGGGTGGGTATTGGGGCGTGGGGTGGGTATTTGGGGCGTGCGTGGGGGGGGTATTGGGGGCGTGCGTGGGGTGGGTATTTGGGGCGTGCGTGGGGGTGGGTATTTGGGGCGTGCGTGGGGTGGGTATTTGGGGCGTGCGTGGGGTGGGTATTTGGGGCGTGCGTGGGGTGGGTATTTGGGGCTTGGGGTGGGTATTTGGGGCGTGCGTGGGGTGGGTATTTGGGGCGTGCGTGGGGTGGGTATTTGGGGCGTGCGTGGGGTGGGTATTTGGGGCGTGGGGTGGGTATTTGGGGCGTGGGGTGGGTATTTGGGGCGTGCGTGGGGTGGGTATTTGGGGCGTGCGTGGGGTGGGTATTTGGGGCGTGCGTGGGGTGGGTATTTGGGGCGTGCGTGGGGTGGGTATTTGGGGCGTGCGTGGGGTGGGTATTTGGGGCGTGGGGTGGGTATTTGGGGCGTGCGTGGGGTGGGTATTTGGGGCGTGCGTGGGGTGGGTATTTGGGGCGTGCGTGGGGTGGGTATTTGGGGCGTGCGTGGGGTGGGTATTTGGGGCGTGCGTGGGGTGGGTATTTGGGGCGTGCGTGGGGTGGGTATTTGGGGCGTGCGTGGGGTGGGTATTTGGGGCGTGCGTGGGGTGGGTATTTGGGGCGTGCGTGGGGTGGGTATTTGGGGCGTGCGTGGGGTGGGTATTTGGGGCGTGCGTGGGGTGGGTATTTGGGGCGTGCGTGGGGTGGGTATTTGGGGCGTGCGTGGGGTGGGTATTTGGGGCGTGGGGTGGGTATTTGGGGCGTGCGTGGGGTGGGTATTTGGGGCGTGCGTGGGGTGGGTATTTGGGGCGTGCGTGGGGTGGGTATTTGGGGCGTGCGTGGGGTGGGTATTTGGGGCGTGCGTGGGGAGGGTATTTGGGGCGTGGGGTGGGTATTTGGGGCGTGCGTGGGGTGGGTATTTGGGGCGTGCGTGGGGTGGGTATTTGGGGCGTGCGTGGGGTGGGTATTTGGGGCGTGCGTGGGGTGGGTATTTGGGGCGTGCGTGGGGTGGGTATTTGGGGCGTGCGTGGGGTGGGTATTTGGGGCGTGCGTGGGGTGGGTATTTGGGGCGTGCGTGGGGTGGGTATTTGGGGCGTGCGTGGGGTGGGTATTTGGGGCGTGCGTGGGGTGGGTATTTGGGGCGTGCGTGGGGTGGGTATTTGGGGCGTGCGTGGGGTGGGTATTTGGGGCGTGGGGTGGGTATTTGGGGCGTGCGTGGGGTGGGTATTTGGGGCGTGCGTGGGGTGGGTATTTGGGGCGTGCGTGGGGTGGGTATTTGGGGCGTGCGTGGGGTGGGTATTTGGGGCGTGCGTGGGGTGGGTATTTGGGGCGTGCGTGGGGTGGGTATTTGGGGCGTGGGGTGGGTATTTGGGGCGTGCGTGGGGTGGGTATTTGGGGCGTGCATGGGGTGGGTATTTGGGCCGTGCGTGGGGTGGGTATTTGGGGCGTGCGTGGGGTGGGTATTTGGGGCGTGGGGTGGGTATTTGGGGCGTGCGTGGGGTGGGTATTTGGGGCGTGCGTGGGGTGGGTATTTGGGGCGTGCGTGGGGTGGGTATTTGGGGCGTGCGTGGGGTGGGTATTTGGGGCGTGGGGCATATTTTGCACCATTACGGTGCGTTCATCATCGGTGACGAGTGCCTCTAAACAGCCGCTGCTGCACGCAGCCAGCGAGGCAATGCGAGGCGATGCGAGGCGACGCGAGTCATATCTCTCCCCCTGTACCTAATGGCTGTACACAGACAGGACGGATAGGACACTTACACAGACAGGACACTTATACAGACAGGACGGATAGGACACTTACTTAGACAGGACAGATGGATAGGACACTTATATAGACAGGACGGATAGGACACTTACACAGACAAGACGGATGGATAGGACACTTAGACAGGATGTTTTTTCCAAAATAAAATAAAAAAAATCAAACATGTTTTTTTGGGGGGGGGGTTAGTTAAAGTTACAGATATGGTGTGTGCGATAGGAAATGTGAGTTTACCATAATCACAGTAATCCTTATTCATATTCCATCAAGGGCTTTTGGAGAGGAATGAGACAGACTGCATTCACTTTAGAGCACTGCAGAGGGGAGGTGTGTGTGTCTAGTATTACTATTAGTACTAGTAGGTGTTAAAACAGGAAAAATAATTGCTGTCTGTGGTTTAATATGGCTGTGGCAATATTTTTTACAAATAGCTCGCAGCAACGTATTGAAAAAAAAGAACAATAAATGAACTAAATAGTTCATTTTTGGAACCATGAACTTTAGTTCAAAATGTGTAATTATGAACTCAACTAGTTCATGTAGAAAGTGAACTTTCCCAACACTGGCTACACTTGGTTGGTACAGATGATAAGATTATGACTATGGCATTAGTGCCATTCATCTTTATTATGGGTCAGTATTTATATTGTATTTGTATTAGTGTCTTATGTCTTCTGAAACAATGTGGTTTATAGTGAGAACTTACTCCACGTGTTTATATACTTTTAAACTGAAGATGATGGTCAATGTTGATGATAATTTGGGGGAAATTACAATAGTATATTGTGTTGTTATCAACTATTAATTAATTTCCCAGTCCCCACTGCGCTGGAGGAGTGACACATGCTTAATTGATTTGACTAATTAATTATTGGAAGCAGTTGTATTCCAGAATATTTGGGGACGATCCTCCACTCTGTGTCAGGAAATGTATTCCTACTGCTGTAGATCTGCCATGCTGCATTATTATGCATAGTACATAATTACCTCAGTTATCAAACTGCAAGATTTTTGATTGAAGAAAACATTTGAATTCAGATCATAGTTTTAGTGCAAAACATGGTGTTATTCTGTGAAATGTTTTGAAAAGGAAATCCCACAGCCTTCAGGTCTATGTCAGCTTCTTGAAGTGCGCATGGTACTTTATTTCCCTGTGTTTAACTTAAGGCAGAATTGCAGTCTTATGTGGTTGCTGTGCATCTGCCTCCAGGCACCACTTTATGTCGGGGAGGGGGAGTGAATTTGCACTAACAATTAAATTTAAAATAAATATTAACCATTTAACAGTTACCGGTTAAACGGTTAACCATGAACATTTGGTTATTTTCTTTTGTTTTCATAGGCCTGTGGCCCCCGACCTCAATTCATTTAACAATTTTGGCCCCCTGTCTAATCTAGTTGAATGCCCCTGGCCTAGTATGTCGAGGCGATAATCTCTCATCGTCTTCAGCACCTGGTCCAATCTGGGTCAAGAAAGAAAGAAAAATGCTCATTAGATTGTTCATAAAATAATATGATCATAAGTACCACATTCTGATTTTGAATTGTATAGTTACCTTGCCATGATGTAACTCCAAATGTGGGCGAGCAATCACAAATAGTTGCTCCATTGGTTAGAAATGTTTCATTCAAAATGTGCATCTCGTTGTTGATCAAGATCACCATGTTGATGAAATACATCAACATGGTGATCTTGATCTTGTTCTTCTTCGGGCAAGAAATTAAACTTTTAAATGAAAAACGTAGATTGTCTTGATTAAAAAGTAGCAGCGTCATGTGATTAGTGTAAACGGAACGAAATGACCAGGTCCAGGCCTGGATTTACAGAGGCTTATGTCTAAAAATATATTGAATGCAAATTCTCTCTCTCACAAACACACAAAATAACAGCCACAACACTACCAACATAGTCGTTCTACACCCTGAAAAAAACTACCTTCTAGATTCAACCTGAAAACAATAAATACATATACAATTGTCGATTCCACAACGTGGAAAAAAAGCAGCAGAGAAACATCTTTAACCACATCAGCACACATACGACTCAATCAGCATCCAACATGCATACGCCACAAGCACCATCCAACAGACTGCAGCATGAAGCAACTGCAGCATCCAGCAAAGGAAAAGGAAACATTAGTTCCTAAAATGAGGTCCTACTATGAGGTGTCTTCAGAGGAAACCCCCGCCGGGCCGATATCTTTGGTGGAGACCACCAGTGGAGACCACCGTATGGCGACCAGAAATCTGATCGCTCAGTAATCGAGCCACAGTGGAGGTTCACCAAAGACCAGGGTCAACCGCACGGAGGAATCCCCCCCAGGCAGACGAATCCATGGATAGAGAGAGATCTCTAAGGGCATCCTCGGGTTGAGCCTTCCAGCAGCCTCTCCCGCCATCTCTGTGAGAACCTCAGTCTTCTGGGCATTTAGGGCACAAGAACAATCTCAGCACAGTCTGTGTCCACTCTGAGAAAGAAAGAAAGAAAGAAAGAAAGAAAGAAAGAAAGAAAGAAAAAAAGAAAGAAAAAAACAATTAATTCAAGTGACCGAGAGCCAGATATATGTATATTGTATCCTGTCACAACATACTGTACACAGCCTAGTGTATCAAGTCAAACTTTATTTTTTGAGCACATTTAAGCTATTGTGCATTTAGAGGGCGTTCATCATAAGACATTTTTTTTAAATTGTCTTAAACATTTGTATTACTGTAAATGATTCCATTTTATTACAAAACACAATGATAATGCATAGATTGAGCATTGAGTAGTAGAACAATGGTTCCCAAACTGGGGGTCAGGACTCCCAGGGGGAACCCCCCAAATTATTTTGGGGGTCTGGTTACCCCAGATGGTAAGCTTAATGTGCAACATTATGTTCTCACTCAACAGTAAACAAACCAACATACAGTATAAGTGTAAACAGGGTATTTGCACATTTATAAAGTAACAATTTAAGGACTTTTAAGACCTTTTTAATTCCTCTAAAATGACAGATAAAAATAAACTAATAATCACTGCGTCCAAAGTAACCAAATATACTATAAAAAGATTGTGATACATTGGCCAAATGGCAAATATTACCTAAGAAAGGAAAACATTTTGTAAATAGTCACAACGCCTCGCAGTGCGAGGCGTTGTGAGCTTGTAGATCTATTGGTCTATTGTCATATTTAAAAAATTAAAAAAACTAAGTTCAAATATGATTATGTTGGGGGGGTCCCCAGTTCATATGATTATTTGGGGGGTCCCCAGTTCAAATATAATTTTTTGGGCGGGGTTCCCGGTTCATATATGATTATTTGGGGGGTCCCCAGTTCAAATATAATTTTTTGGGCGGGGTTCCCGGTTCATATATGATTATTTGGGGGGGTCCCCAGTTCAAATATGATTATTTGGGGTGGTCCCCAGTTCAAATATAATTAAATATCATTATTTGGGGGGGTCAAATATGATTATTTGGGGGGGTCCCCAGTTCAAATATGATTATTTGGGGGGGTCCCCAGTTCAAATATGATTATGTGGGGGGTCTCCTGTTCAAATAGGATTATTGGGGGGGGGGGGGGTTAAGTATAAAATTGATAAAGATGTCAGTAATTTATTTGTATTTTAAAGGTAGGGTAAGTGATATTTTTTGGTTAAAACAAAAAGTATTTTGTTAAAATGTTAAAATACTATATTCTGATAGTTATCATTGCTATAGAGTGTTTGTTCAGTAACATATGTCTCCCCGTCTCTCCAGCTCTTTAATAAACAGAAAATACATTTTTCGGTAGGTGTCAAAATCTCAGCCAATCAGGAGGAAGTACCCATTTTTAAGCTTAATTTTTATAGTGTTCCAGTTCCAATTTTGTCTGCTCATTTCTTAGTGTCATCACTTCCAATTTCACTTGTTTAATCTGTATCCTGATTGAGTTCTCTATCCTGGTTGGATAAAATTGGAAATGAAACTGAAACGAAAATGCATTTTCTGTTTAACAAAGAGGTGGAGACAGGGAGACTCCTAATACTGAACAAACAATCTATAGGAATGAGTACTATCAGAATATAGAGCTATTTAACACTTATTTTAACCAACGCAAATCACTTACCCTACCTTTAAGGTTATAGCTGCCCTGTGCAACTTTTTGATTAGGAAGCCTGAAAGCAAACAGAAATGTGTTCAATGCCCAAAACACAAGGAAATCATATTAATCACAATTCCAAATGGACCCTTAAAGATCTGTAACTCAGTGTACAAATGGAACCAAATGAACCCTTAAAGATCTGTAACTCAGAGTGTACAAATGGAACCAAATGGACCCGTGATTTGCACACACAGTTTGTAGATTTTTTTAATGGTGGAAAATGTGTGCAAATCTTTAAAAAAAAATATATACACACACACACACACACACACACACACACACACACACACACACACACACACACACACACGTTTTAAAGCGAAAATGTTTAACTTCAATCTGTGCTTCTGGGGGTCCCTGGAACAACATATTTTGAGATGGGGTCCACTCGGTGCCGCGCTATGACCTTGTAGATCTGCTGTTTTTGAATAGCCAAAGAAATCTTAAAATGACAAAGATGTGTTCCCGGATTGAATGGGTTAACTCAACTATTATGTTATCTACACAATGACTCTTAATCATAAAGGAATTTTCAAACAGATTCCACTATGTGTCACACACAGGCCCAGTTCATTCACACATTATAAAAAGACAAAACATGATACAAATATGAACATCCCTCCTTCTCCTCTACAGCAGTGGTTCTCAAACTTTTTCATGTCAAGGACCCCCAAAATTATATGTATTTGGCCGCGGACCCCCATCTAAAAATATTTTTTACAGGGTCCCCCAGAAGCAAAGATTTGAGTTACAAATGTTTGCTTTAAAAAATAATTATATTCAAAGATTTGCACAAATATTCACGATTTTTCTAAAATAGCCAAAGTATAAAAGGTTAAAGTGGTTACAAATAAAATTATTGTGATTCTATATTAACACATTTTGCTGGGGACCCCCTGGACCCCACTTTGAGAACCAACGCTCTACAGCCCTTTCCCAATCAACAGGATTACCCTACCAGCTCTGCAGAGGAGAGACACGTGACCCACACATCATTTAACTTCCTCACAGGGTCAACAGCCTCAATAAACACATTTAAAACCCTTTTAGTCCTTGTGTGTTGCTTTAACAAGGGAACCAGGAGACCTGGTACTGCCAGACCCCTAGTGGTTGAGATCTGGATGGCTTCGCATGACGTGTGTGCAGAGGAAAAGAGGGACAGACCGACCGACAAAGCCTCATGTAGGCCGACCCCCTGGGTCTGGCAAAAATGTCATTATGCACACAGAGGAAACATTGCAACACAATTGATCTGTCACTTCCAAACCAGCTGGTGATGTCAATTAGTCATTTGATTAGTCATTTGAGTGCCGCGCTATGAGCTTGTAGATCTGCTATTTTTGAAAAATCGTGAACATGTGTGCATATCTTTGAATATATGTTTTTTTAAAGCGAACATTTTTAACTCAAATCTTTGCTTCTGGGACCTCCGGGAACAAAATATTTTGAGATGGGGGTCCGTGGCCAAATACATATACCGGCCAAATACAGACCCTTATGGGTCTGTAACTCTGACAGTGCATGTACAAATGTAACCAAATGGACCCTTATGGGTCTGTAACTGAGTGTACAAATGGAACCAAATGGACCCTTATGGGTCTGTAACTCTGAAAGTGTACAAATGGAACCAAATGGACCCTTATGGGTCTGTAACTCTGAGTTCCTCTTAGTATCCAGGGTGTTAACAGTCGGTACCTATGTTAGTTGATATTGTTGTGTGCGCCTGAGAATGAAATCCCTCACCTGTAAAAAATATGAAAAAATTGACCATACTGTATATTTCTAGTATTTGATCAAATGACATGAGTATAGGACCCTCAGACAAATTTCCTAATGTTGTTATACCACCATCTTTACAATAATTAAACCCAGGGTCATTAAGGCCAGGAGGGAAGTCTGGGTTCCCCTGAATTGAGGTGAGGTGTGATGTTATTTTGGCTCGGCCCTCCAGGAGCCTCGCCACCCTCCACGCCCTAAGCGTGTACGAAACAATTGGGGTTTTACAAAGTTTCTTCACTGTTTTAGGGTCTGTAAGAAACAAGAGATGCCGGAGAGGATAATCACACTGTGCAGTTTCAATATCTAGCCAAATTGAAGGCTGGTCACCCTTTAACCAGGCCGCTACAAACCGCAATAGGCTCTATGCACAGCAGCCATATTGGGAATGAATTGGGCCCCTTCCGTACTTCCTTCACAGGTGTTACCAATGATACTAATGAAGGCTCTGTTCCATTCTGGTCAGGGTGCTGATATTGTGCATGTTGGCTCACTAGAAACGCTCCATTTTGGTTCCCAAATGGCCCCTTGTGTGTAACTCTGAGAGTGTAAAAATGTAACCAAATGGACCCGTAAGGGTCCATTTGGTTCCATTTGTACACTCTCAGAGTTATGGGGGTCCTTGAAAATAAGACAACTACTGTGCCACACTAAATGGAACAGAGCCTTAATTAGTATTGTTGGCAACACCTGTGAAGGAAGTAAGGAAAGGGCCCAATTCATTCCCAATATGGCTGCTGTGCATAGAGCCTATTGTGCAGCTGCCTGATACCACTTTATAAGATCTAGTCCACCCTCAGGGCCAGACAGAACTTGTAATTTTGATAATTTTAACCTGGGCTGTCTCTTGCTCCAAATGAACGAGCTCAGCCAGCCTTCAATGATCTTAACCACCTTGCTTGAGAGACAAATAGGAACCAGCGGACCCCCCATCTCAAAACGTGTTGTTCCAGGGACCTCCCAGAAGCAAAGATTTGACTTTTCGCTTTTAAAAAATATACATATTCAAAGATTTGACAAATTTTCACAATATCTTTTTCAAAAATAGCAGATCTACAAGCTCATAGCGCGGCACTCGGTGCCGCGCTATGAGCTTGTAGATCTGCTGTTTTTGAATAGCCAAAGAAATCTTAAAATGACACAGATGCGTTCCCGGATTGAATGGGTTAACTCAACTATTATGTTATCTACACAATGACTCTTAAACATAAAGGAATTTCCAAACAGATTCCACTATATGTCACACACAGGCCCAGTTCATTCACAAATTATAAAAAGACAAAACATGATACAAATATGAACATCCCTCCTCCTCTACAGCAGTGGTTCTCAAACTTTTTCATGTCAAGGACCCCCAAAATGATATGTATTTGGCCGCGGACCCCCATCTCAAAATATTTTGTTCCAGGGACCCCAAGAAGCAAAGATTTGAGTTACAAATGTTCGCTTTAAAAAATATTATATTCAAAGATTTGCACAAATATTCACGATTTTTCTAAAATAGCCAAAGTATAAAAGGTTAAAGTGGTTACAAATAGAATTATTGTGATTCTATATTAACACATTTTGCTGGGGACCCCCTGGAACCCCCCCAAGGACCCCTGGGGGTCCCCGGACCCCACTTTGAGAACCAATGCTCTACAGCCCTTTCCCAATCAACAGGATTACCCTACCAGCTCTGCAGAGGAGAGACACGTGACCCACACATCATTTAACTTCCTCACAGGGTCAACAGCCTCAATAAACATATTTAAAACCCTTTTAGTCCTTGTGTGTTACTTTAACAACACATTGGCTGCCAGAATTATTTATTTATTTTCTACAGTAGACTGCCAGACTTTTTCAATTAAAAAAGTACTCAGGAGCCGAGATACAGAATTTTTAAGTTTTAAGTTAACAAGGAAGTGGATGGGAGTCTAAATCTTCGAAAAATCATATCTCCTTGGTCTTTGGGTCAAATTTTTTTTATTTTTATTTTTTTAATAGAACGCAGATCTGCGTCTTTGGCAGCGTGCGTTCTAGGGACTCAATAGAACGCAGATCTGCGTTTTTGGCAGCCAATGTGTTGTTAACAAGGGAACCAGGAGACCTGGTACTGCCAGACTTGAGATCTGGATGGCTTCGCATGACGTGTGTGCAGAGGAAAAGAGGGACAGACCGACCGACCGGCCGACAAAGCCTCATGTAGGCCGACCCCCTGGGTCTGGCAAAAATGTCATTATGCACAGGTGTTGGCATCAAAATGTACTTTAAAACCCATTAAGACCTGGAACGCATGTGTGCCATTTTTAGATTTGAGCTAAAAAGCATTATTTTACACTTTGGCTATTCAAAAATAGCAGATCTACAAGCTCATAGCGCGGCACTCGGTGCCTCACTATGAGCTTGTAGATCTGCTATTATTTCTTTGCTTCTGGGACCCCCTGGAACAAAATATTTTGAGATGGGGGTCCGTGGCCAAATACATATCATTTTGGGGGTCCTTGACATGAAACAGATTGAGCACCACTGATATAGAAACATACATTTTTCAGAATATTATAGAATAGGGATTTAGGAGACATGTAGAATCGGCTTCAGGTCTTAATGGGTCCCAAAAGTAGAATGTACTCATTATGCACAATGTCCTGTTTCACAAGTTTTCTAATGGATAAATTGTCTTAAACATTTGTATTACTGTAAATGATTCCATTTTATTACAAAACACAATGATAATGCATAGATTGAGCATTGAGTAGTAGAACAATGGTTCCCAAACTGGGGGTCAGGACTCCCAGGGGGAACCCCCCAAATTATTTTGGGGGTCTGGTTACCCCAGATGGTAAGCTTAATGTGCAACATTATGTTCTCACTCAACAGTAAACAAACCAACATACAGTATAAGTGTAAACAGGGTATTTGCACATTTATAAAGTAACAATTTAAGGACTTTTAAGACCTTTTTAATTCCTCTAAAATGACAGATAAAAATAAACTAATAATCACTGCGTCCAAAGTAACCAAATATACTATAAAAAGATTGTGATACATTGGCCAAATGGCAAATATTACCTAAGAAAGGAAAACATTTTGTAAATAGTCACAACGCCTCGCAGTGCGAGGCGTTGTGAGCTTGTAGATCTATTGGTCTATTGTCATATTTAAAAAATTAAAAAAACTAAGTTCAAATATGATTATGTTGGGGGGGTCCCCAGTTCATATGATTATTTGGGGGGTCCCCAGTTCAAATATAATTTTTTGGGCGGGGTTCCCGGTTCATATATGATTATTTGGGGGGTCCCCAGTTCAAATATAATTTTTTGGGCGGGGTTCCCGGTTCATATATGATTATTTGGGGGGGTCCCCAGTTCAAATATGATTATTTGGGGTGGTCCCCAGTTCAAATATAATTAAATATAATTATTTGGGGGGGTCAAATATGATTATTTGGGGGGGTCCCCAGTTCAAATATGATTATTTGGGGGGGTCCCCAGTTCAAATATGATTATGTGGGGGGTCTCCTGTTCAAATAGGATTATTGGGGGGGGGGGGGTTAAGTATAAAATTAATAAAGATGTCAGTAATTTATTTGTATTTTAAAGGTAGGGTAAGTGATATTTTTTGGTTAAAACAAAAAGTATTTTGTTAAAATGTTAAAATACTATATTCTGATAGTTATCATTGCTATAGAGTGTTTGTTCAGTAACATATGTCTCCCCGTCTCTCCAGCTCTTTAATAAACAGAAAATACATTTTTCGGTAGGTGTCAAAATCTCAGCCAATCAGGAGGAAGTACCCATTTTTAAGCTTAATTTTTATAGTGTTCCAGTTCCAATTTTGTCTGCTCATTTCTTAGTGTCATCACTTCCAATTTCACTTGTTTAATCTGTATCCTGATTGAGTTCTCTATCCTGGTTGGATAAAATTGGAAATGAAACTGAAACGAAAATGCATTTTCTGTTTAACAAAGAGGTGGAGACAGGGAGACTCCTAATACTGAACAAACAATCTATAGGAATGAGTACTATCAGAATATAGAGCTATTTAACACTTATTTTAACCAACGCAAATCACTTACCCTACCTTTAAGGTTATAGCTGCCCTGTGCAACTTTTTGATTAGGAAGCCTGAAAGCAAACAGAAATGTGTTCAATGCCCAAAACACAAGGAAATCATATTAATCACAATTCCAAATGGACCCTTAAAGATCTGTAACTCAGTGTACAAATGGAACCAAATGAACCCTTAAAGATCTGTAACTCAGAGTGTACAAATGGAACCAAATGGACCCGTGATTTGCACACACAGTTTGTAGATTTTTTTAATGGTGGAAAATGTGTGCAAATCTTTAAAAAAAAAAATATACACACACACACACACACACACACACACACACACACACACACACACACACACACACACACACGTTTTAAAGCGAAAATGTTTAACTTCAATCTGTGCTTCTGGGGGTCCCTGGAACAACATATTTTGAGATGGGGTCCACTCGGTGCCGCGCTATGACCTTGTAGATCTGCTGTTTTTGAATAGCCAAAGAAATCTTAAAATGACAAAGATGTGTTCCCGGATTGAATGGGTTAACTCAACTATTATGTTATCTACACAATGACTCTTAATCATAAAGGAATTTTCAAACAGATTCCACTATGTGTCACACACAGGCCCAGTTCATTCACACATTATAAAAAGACAAAACATGATACAAATATGAACATCCCTCCTTCTCCTCTACAGCAGTGGTTCTCAAACTTTTTCATGTCAAGGACCCCCAAAATTATATGTATTTGGCCGCGGACCCCCATCTAAAAATATTTTTTACAGGGTCCCCCAGAAGCAAAGATTTGAGTTACAAATGTTTGCTTTAAAAAATAATTATATTCAAAGATTTGCACAAATATTCACGATTTTTCTAAAATAGCCAAAGTATAAAAGGTTAAAGTGGTTACAAATAAAATTATTGTGATTCTATATTAACACATTTTGCTGGGGACCCCCTGGACCCCACTTTGAGAACCAACGCTCTACAGCCCTTTCCCAATCAACAGGATTACCCTACCAGCTCTGCAGAGGAGAGACACGTGACCCACACATCATTTAACTTCCTCACAGGGTCAACAGCCTCAATAAACACATTTAAAACCCTTTTAGTCCTTGTGTGTTGCTTTAACAAGGGAACCAGGAGACCTGGTACTGCCAGACCCCTAGTGGTTGAGATCTGGATGGCTTCGCATGACGTGTGTGCAGAGGAAAAGAGGGACAGACCGACCGACAAAGCCTCATGTAGGCCGACCCCCTGGGTCTGGCAAAAATGTCATTATGCACACAGAGGAAACATTGCAACACAATTGATCTGTCACTTCCAAACCAGCTGGTGATGTCAATTAGTCATTTGATTAGTCATTTGAGTGCCGCGCTATGAGCTTGTAGATCTGCTATTTTTGAAAAATCGTGAACATGTGTGCATATCTTTGAATATATGTTTTTTTAAAGCGAACATTTTTAACTCAAATCTTTGCTTCTGGGACCTCCGGGAACAAAATATTTTGAGATGGGGGTCCGTGGCCAAATACATATACCGGCCAAATACAGACCCTTATGGGTCTGTAACTCTGACAGTGCATGTACAAATGGAACCAAATGGACCCTTATGGGTCTGTAACTCTGAAAGTGTACAAATGGAACCAAATGGACCCTTATGGGTCTGTAACTCTGAGTTCCTCTTAGTATCCAGGGTGTTAACAGTCGGTACCTATGTTAGTTGATATTGTTGTGTGCGCCTGAGAATGAAATCCCTCACCTGTAAAAAATATGAAAAAATTGACCATACTGTATATTTCTAGTATTTGATCAAATGACATGAGTATAGGACCCTCAGACAAATTTCCTAATGTTGTTATACCACCATCTTTACAATAATTAAACCCAGGGTCATTAAGGC
Source organism: Gymnoscopelus microlampas (assembly GCF_963454915.1). Lineage (NCBI taxonomy): Eukaryota > Metazoa > Chordata > Actinopteri > Myctophiformes > Myctophidae > Gymnoscopelus > Gymnoscopelus microlampas. Next base: position 53,574,758 of record NC_139939.1, on the reverse strand, counting down.
CAGGAGGGAAGTCTGGGTTCCCCTGAATTGAGGTGAGGTGTGATGTTATTTTGGCTCGGCCCTCCAGGAGCCTCGCCACCCTCCACGCCCTAAGCGTGTACGAAACAATTGGGGTTTTACAAAGTTTCTTCACTGTTTTAGGGTCTGTAAGAAACAAGAGATGCCGGAGAGGATAATCACACTGTGCAGTTTCAATATCTAGCCAAATTGAAGGCTGGTCACCCTTTAACCAGGCCGCTACAAACCGCAATAGGCTCTATGCACAGCAGCCATATTGGGAATGAATTGGGCCCCTTCCGTACTTCCTTCACAGGTGTTACCAATGATACTAATGAAGGCTCTGTTCCATTCTGGTCAGGGTGCTGATATTGTGCATGTTGGCTCACTAGAAACGCTCCATTTTGGTTCCCAAATGGCCCCTTGTGTGTAACTCTGAGAGTGTAAAAATGTAACCAAATGGACCCGTAAGGGTCCATTTGGTTCCATTTGTACACTCTCAGAGTTATGGGGGTCCTTGAAAATAAGACAACTACTGTGCCACACTAAATGGAACAGAGCCTTAATTAGTATTGTTGGCAACACCTGTGAAGGAAGTAAGGAAAGGGCCCAATTCATTCCCAATATGGCTGCTGTGCATAGAGCCTATTGTGCAGCTGCCTGATACCACTTTATAAGATCTAGTCCACCCTCAGGGCCAGACAGAACTTGTAATTTTGATAATTTTAACCTGGGCTGTCTCTTGCTCCAAATGAACGAGCTCAGCCAGCCTTCAATGATCTTAACCACCTTGCTTGAGAGACAAATAGGAACCAGCGGACCCCCCATCTCAAAACGTGTTGTTCCAGGGACCTCCCAGAAGCAAAGATTTGACTTTTCGCTTTTAAAAAATATACATATTCAAAGATTTGACAAATTTTCACAATATCTTTTTCAAAAATAGCAGATCTACAAGCTCATAGCGCGGCACTCGGTGCCGCGCTATGAGCTTGTAGATCTGCTGTTTTTGAATAGCCAAAGAAATCTTAAAATGACACAGATGCGTTCCCGGATTGAATGGGTTAACTCAACTATTATGTTATCTACACAATGACTCTTAAACATAAAGGAATTTCCAAACAGATTCCACTATATGTCACACACAGGCCCAGTTCATTCACAAATTATAAAAAGACAAAACATGATACAAATATGAACATCCCTCCTCCTCTACAGCAGTGGTTCTCAAACTTTTTCATGTCAAGGACCCCCAAAATGATATGTATTTGGCCGCGGACCCCCATCTCAAAATATTTTGTTCCAGGGACCCCAAGAAGCAAAGATTTGAGTTACAAATGTTCGCTTTAAAAAATATTGTATTCAAAGATTTGCACAAATATTCACGATTTTTCTAAAATAGCCAAAGTATAAAAGGTTAAAGTGGTTACAAATAGAATTATTGTGATTCTATATTAACACATTTTGCTGGGGACCCCCTGGAACCCCCCCAAGGACCCCTGGGGGTCCCCGGACCCCACTTTGAGAACTCTACAGCCCTTTCCCAATCAACAGGATTACCCTACCAGCTCTGCAGAGGAGAGACACGTGACCCACACATCATTTAACTTCCTCACAGGGTCAACAGCCTCAATAAACATATTTAAAACCCTTTTAGTCCTTGTGTGTTACTTTAACAACACATTGGCTGCCAGAATTATTTATTTATTTTCTACAGTAGACTGCCAGACTTTTTCAATTAAAAAAGTACTCAGGAGCCGAGATACAGAATTTTTAAGTTTTAAGTTAACAAGGAAGTGGATGGGAGTCTAAATCTTCGAAAAATCATATCTCCTTGGTCTTTGGGTCAAATTTTTTTTATTTTTATTTTTTTAATAGAACGCAGATCTGCGTCTTTGGCAGCGTGCGTTCTAGGGACTCAATAGAACGCAGATCTGCGTTTTTGGCAGCCAATGTGTTGTTAACAAGGGAACCAGGAGACCTGGTACTGCCAGACTTGAGATCTGGATGGCTTCGCATGACGTGTGTGCAGAGGAAAAGAGGGACAGACCGACCGACCGGCCGACAAAGCCTCATGTAGGCCGACCCCCTGGGTCTGGCAAAAATGTCATTATGCACAGGTGTTGGCATCAAAATGTACTTTAAAACCCATTAAGACCTGGAACGCATGTGTGCCATTTTTAGATTTGAGCTAAAAAGCATTATTTTACACTTTGGCTATTCAAAAATAGCAGATCTACAAGCTCATAGCGCGGCACTCGGTGCCTCACTATGAGCTTGTAGATCTGCTATTATTTCTTTGCTTCTGGGACCCCCTGGAACAAAATATTTTGAGATGGGGGTCCGTGGCCAAATACATATCATTTTGGGGGTCCTTGACATGAAACAGATTGAGCACCACTGATATAGAAACATACATTTTTCAGAATATTATAGAATAGGGATTTAGGAGACATGTAGAATCGGCTTCAGGTCTTAATGGGTCCCAAAAGTAGAATGTACTCATTATGCACAATGTCCTGTTTCACAAGTTTTCTAATGGATAGAAATCTTTTGAAAATAGCAGATCAACATACTCACAATGTGTCGCATCACGACGCATTGTGAGCTTGCAGATCTGCCATTTTCAAATGGCCGAAATGGCTGAAGTGTTTAATATATGTTTAGTAATAATCCAAATCTACAAAGTAACTAGTAACTTAAGTTTGCAAATAGTAGTGGAGTAAAAGTACAATAGTTGTCTCTTAGATGTAGTGGAGTAAAGTAAAAGTACTGCAAATTGGAAATATTATATATATGTATGTATAAGTAAAGAAAAAAAGAAAAACTCACAGAGAATTCTCAGGTAGCTTCACCAGATAACCTCTGTGTAGCCATTAGAGCTGGATGTTCTGGTAGGATGAGAAATAGAGAAAGAAAGAAAGAAAGAAATAATTAATTCAAGTGAGCGAGAGCCAGTCACAACATACACAGCCTAGTGTATTGGTTCTCAAAGTGGGGTCCGGGCACATTTGTACAAGTGAGCGTGTACAAATGTAACCAAATGGACCCTTATGGGTCTGTAATTCTGAGAGTGTACAATGTAACCAAATGGACCCTTATGGGTCTGTAACCGAGTGTACAAATGTAACCAAATGGACCCTTATGGGTCCATTTGGTTACATTTGTACACTCTCAGAGTTACATTAACATAGATTTTACAATAGTGGGGTCCCAGAGATAGAAATGCCATTAAATGGGGGTCCGTAGCCTAATGCATGTCAAACTGGGGGTCCTTGAGATTAAAATGGTTGAGAATCACTGCTCACCTGTTTGTCTGGATGGAGAATTCATTCACACAAACAGCCTGCTCTTCACCAGCCTAATAAACACTGATATCTTTACCCATAACCATGTCCATGTGGACTAATGTTACTTTAGGAGTTGTTAAAGTTCACTTTTAAACTGTCTTTTTACTGCCAAACAATTTAAACGTCGTGTTTGCTGCTTTGAGAGAGAGCGCGAGCGATCGAGCGAGGCGGCAAACACCTGCTGTCCCTTTGATCTCTCACCGCAAAGCGGGCTGCTACTGTATGAGCAAATCTACAAGCTCACAATGCCTAGCACCGCGACGCATTGTGAGCTTGTAGATCTGCTATTTTCAAATGGCCGAAATATATATATAGGGCTTAAGTGGTTACTGTAGGTTTTGTAATAATAATCCAAATCTACAAAGTAACTAGTAACTAAAGTTTTCAAACAATTGTAGTGGAGTAAAAGTACAATATTTATTTCTGGGATGTAGTGGAGTACAAGTAAACGTACTGCAAATTGGAAATACTCGAGTAAAGTAAAAAAATATATATATATCTCAAAATTGTACTCAAAGTAGCCTACAGTACTTGAGTACATGTACTCTGTTACTTTCCAGCACTGACTAGGCCTGTCGCCTGTCATGAAATGAATACCAAGGACCTCAATGGAAACAAGGCCTTTTAGACAAAGTATTATACATGTAATTGTGATGTTTTACATTGTTTTGCCTAATAAAACACAGCTCAATAAAACACATATTATATATTCACTTCACACATCCTACTAGTTGCAATTGTGAAATTACTCGCAATTCCAAGGCAATGCAACTCACCTGCTTGGAGATAATTGTCTTGTTTTAGCGTTTTAACAGCTTGTTCCACATCCCTGGTCAACTCTACTCGACGTCCATGTGGAATAATGTTACATTATGAGTGGTTTAGTTCACTTTTTAACACTCTTTTTTACTAACAAACATTTAAACAGAGCTGCGTCACAAACGCTCGTTCGTATTTGCCGCTCTGTGTGTGTGTGTGTGTGTGTGTGTGTGTGTGTGTGTGTGTGGGTGAGGCGGGGCTGAAAGCTGCTCGCGCTCTCTCTTTGATCTCACCCGCAAAGCCGCCTGCGATGGGCGTGGGCGGTGACGTCACGAAGAGTGGACACTGAGCAGATCTACAAGCTCACAATGCGTTGCGTGGCAAGCATTGTGAGCTTGTAGATCTGCTAATTTCAAATGGCAGAAATGTGTATAGGGCTGAAGTGGTTAATGTATCTTTAGTGATAATAATCAAAATCTACAAAGTAGGCCTAACTACAATAAAGTTTTCAAACAATTGTGGTGGAGTAAAATTATGATATTTGCCTCTGAGATGTAATGGAGTAGAAGTAAAAGTACTGAAAATTGCAAATACTCCAGTAAAGTAAAAACAAATACCTACATATTTTTGACATATACAATATTTTACTGAGAATAAAGGGTGAAAATGTGAATTACATTAATAAATATGATTGACAGATTCATATGGTAGAATAATTAAATTAATACCATTATGGTAGAAGGGTGCAATTTCAGACAATTAAGGCACAGAGGAGATAGCTGCCTAAAATAAAATAAAATGGAATGCATCTTTTATTCACAGACTGTCTCACACAGACTGACATTGTGCTTATATTCACGTTGACTGTTAATTCTGCACAATCACCATTGATACACAAATCAGTGTTTTTAAAATAACGTTTAATTGTATGCAGTGTGCAGTCACGTCGAGTTTATTTTGATTTAGGCTGTTCTCGACCGCAAATAGTGCGAACTGCCGTTATAGAAATATATTTTAAAGGACTATTTGCATTACTGGCCTATCACCATTAATGCAAACTGCCATTATTTAAGCGATAATAGTGAGATATTATCACTTCTAAACATACTGTTAGCGTCCTAATAAAACCCTTTTTCAAAAACATGTCTAAAAAATAAAATAAATATCATGGTTTAAAACTGGTCTAAATGTAGACGTTTATATATGGTTTTGATTTAAACGTCTAAATCTTGGCTAAATTTAAACTATACTGTATAATGATCAATGGCTATTCAAATTGTTTTTGTCCAATAATTGGAGATCAGTTATGCAACTTACAGTTGTTTTTTTAATCGATATTTATGGAATAATGCTTTAAATTAATTCAGTCGGCTAAATTCGGTCTACATTATAGACCGATTCTAGACCAGCTAATTTAGGTCTAAAAAAAAAACGGACGTCTAATATTCGACTATGGCTCACTGGGTTGGGTTTAGGGGTTGGGGTTGAAATAATCAGGGGGTTATGGGTTTATAAATGCTTTTTTGTGTGGTGTCTGCACTTTTTAAGTGAAAGTCATCCGGGATGAAATGTGCTATATGAATATTGACTCGATTTATGCTTAATTTATCACATGTTTCCCTTTCCCACTTTTTATTTAATATTTTATAAGAAGCCAAATAATTGATGATTTATTTTTTATAATTTAGTTAGTATAAATGCCAGCTGATTTACTAAAACAAAATCTAATTGTAATACATTCATTCTAATGACACAGTAATGTCTGTTCTTTGAAAATTAACATAGGACTAATAATAATAAAATAAAATAAATACATGAATTCATTTTATTGCAATGACGTTTCTGAAGGCTTTCCACGGGTACTGACAGTGTGACGCGATGTTACTGCGTGACTTTCACGTGATCTGGGTCACGTGATCATAACAGGGCAACATGGCGGACGTGGATGCATCCAAGTCTCTGAGCGGTCTGTTAAATGGTTTAGCTCAAAGTGTTTATTATAATAACACTGACATTACTGAAGAACTGCTGAAAAATGAACTGTATCCCGACCTCCCGCAGGAAGAGTTCTACGCCTTGTACGAGAAGATGAAAGGCCTTATAAAGGTACATGTGTGTAGTGCATCTCTGCTGTCTTTAAGTTTCACTGCACATATTACATGATACATTGTAGCCATGATTCACATGACGCTTGTATGGAATGACAGTCATGTTTCAGGGCTAGATACATTGATAATATAGTATATCATCAATTTATCATGCAATATAAACACAAATAAACACCGTGTTTATTTGTGGGTCAGACATTATAGTATTATTATACACTATGTCTGACCCACAAATAAACACAGAGTCTTAAGGAGTTGTGTATTTGGTATTACTGAACATGAACTTTGTGTTTGTCTGGGTGATGATGTCACATATTGGGTACTGTCTGCTGGTAGGACAACATGCAATGACGAATTAGTAGCCTATATCAGTGGTTCTCAACCTGTGGGTCAGGACCCACACTATTTATCTGTGTAACCGAGTCAAACTAAATGTAATGCCTCAACTCCTACAATTCTAGTGCGTGTCAGGGTGGGGGGTCCCAAGTTCAAATTATGATTATTTTGGGGGGTTGCGGCCTGAAAAGGTTGAGAACCACTGCCCTATATAGCAGCGGTTGTCAGACTTTTAAATTTGTTTGGTATTGCATTAGGCCACTGACCCCCATAACTCTGAGAGTGTACAAATGGAACCCTTGGGTCCATTTGGTTCCTAACTATCAATCACTTTGCTGGGGACCCTGGAACCCCCCTCAAGAACCACTGGGGATCCCTGGACCCCACTTTGAGACAACCACTAGTATAAAGAAATGGTGCCCAGTGGGTGCCCTATGCAGTAATGATATGCTGAGAACCAGAGGGTACATTTTCAATTAAAAATTCAAGCTAAGGTTAAGTTCTCCAAGACAATACTGTCCAGTTCACGTTCAATGTGTCATCTCCTAAGGGCTCACACCGTGACAAATTATATGTATATACTACCTATGAGTTTGAGGTGTTTTTCTTATTATTTTTATTAGATTATCACAGTTGAGATTGTTCTCTAACAATCTACTGTATTATTTCAAGTTGCAATTCCCTTCATTGACGGCCCCATTCGTGAAACGGAAAAGTCCTATCTTATTGTATTAAACAACGATTAACTCCACAGTATTGCGCCTCTCTTGAGAGCTTGGGTTATCCTCTTTGTCTCTGGGAGCGCTTGTCCTGCGTCCTGCGCACATAATACAGTATACATACAGGACGTTGAGTTATTTAAAAACGAGCGCTTCCCAACACGAACACTTGAAGAATCATGGCTGCATGGAGTTCATTGACAGAAAGTTGCTCCATAACATGATACGGGTCAGCTGCATGACTTTAATTTGTGTTTTAATATAATAGTCCCTTTATTAGCTACTGTATGTTGTCTTCTCTTGGCCTATTTTTGCCAGCAGGTGGCAGCACTAATACATCAAATCAGTGTAGCTATGATCACAGGTGTCTCACAGGATTGTTGATAACAAAGGGTCATTTCCTATTCTATCAGTACTATGGTTTGCTATTTTTAGTCCTTAGTTAGGGTGGTAGTAGCAAACTGTATTTAGACTCTTATGTTGTTATTGCTAAACATTTCCAAGATAATCAATCACAGTAAATAAAATAGAGAAGAGTTGACCCCATGTCACAGAAATGAATTATTGGGTGTGTACACACTACACCAGGAGTGGGCAGCATTTTTTTCCAGGGGGCCATACTGACCTCGATAAAGTGAGTGAAGGCCCATTGGACTATTGGATTAAAACATGAAACACTTTGTTGAATCATGTTAAAACTGCATGAATTTGGTAGACACGACAGACTACTTTACAATAGGGCCAACACCTTTTTTCTTTTTCTTTTTTTACAGCTGTACTGTATCACTCACATTATCAAACATATTGCATTATTCGCGTTATAAATATGGACTCAAGGCAGACTGTTTCACTGTCACATTTATAGACATTTAACATTTGAGTGTATACGGATGGAATGCAGGTATGTACTCAAATGGTACATGGTAATTACTAATAATTAATTGGAGTCGAGTTAAATACATTTCCCTCAAAACCATTAACATAAAATGCTGCCTTTTTAAGATGTCGATTTTTGGGGGGCATTTAGTTTTTCTTTGAGGACTTATGAGTGCCGGATTGAGATGGTCAAAGGGCCGGGTCCGGCCCTCGGGCCGTATGTTGCCCATGTGTGCACCACACGCTACAAATTAGAATGGTGTAGAGATTAATCCCTCCACTGAAATGCATTGAGTGTTTTATGATTATATATGGAATAAATGCAATGTATGGAATAAAAGCCATTCTAGGGCTAATATACCGCACCCAAATGTTCCTTTCTATGACTGTTCTCCCCCTTTGCCACTCTTCTGTCCCTCTCCTAGTCCATTGCCGTGGCGGACATGGACCACGAGCAGCTTGAGGCCTTCCTCACGGCCCAAACCAGGAAGCAGGGTGGCGGGGGGGTGAGCACCGAGCAGGCCGCCGCCCTCTCTCGCTTCTGGAAGAGCCAGCGGACCCGCGTGAGGGAGAGCCTCCTGGGACAGAGCCGCTGGGAGCCCGGCCTCAGGGGTCTGTCCTGGAGGGTGGACCTGCAGACGTCGGCCAGCAAGGGGGAGACGGCTAACAGCAGCCCCGTGGCGCTGGTGGAGCTGGAGCTGGGCAGGGCTGAGCAGGTGAGTTTAACTGTAACACTGTACAGTAAGCTAACTTAACCCATTCAAACCGGGAACGCATCTGTGTAACCACTTTAACTATTATTTATACTTTGGCTATTAAAAAATAGCAGATGAGATATACAAGCTCATAGCGTGGCACCGAGTGCCGCGCTATGAGCTTGTATATGAAAGATTTTTTGTGCAAATCTTTGAATATAGATTTTTTTAAAGCGAACTTTTTCCCCCCCCACGTTTTATACTTTTTGAATATATGTCAACGGATCTTTGATTGGGCTGAAATCTTTTCCCAAATTTTGAATCATACCTTATGACTCGACAACTGACGTCACAGGCTCGGACGCCACATGACGTCCGAGATCCACGTTGGAGGCACGCCATTCCTGTTATGGATCCAAAAAATCCATATGATTCGATTTATACAATGAACACATGCATAGGTAAAAAAGTACAAGGTCCAAATATGCTACATGAGTACTCAAACCATAGAAGTCCAATAAAGATGAAAAATGAATGTAATAAAATAAAGCAACACCATAGTACTATATGGACCATAAACCATTAATCATAGAGCATACATAGGTGGCATACAGTACATACACACCCATGGTATTTGGCACCATATCAGATAACATGGCAGGATGAAATACAGCTCAGACACGGCCAATATAGAATAGACCGCACATGTTTTTCCCTGCTCCTATGCATTTTGGGGAATTTGCATGAAATTGACCACAGTTACGTACTTATGATGTCCATGGGCCACGCCTATTTATTTAGCCTGATATGCCCTCAAATAGATGATGATGAAATAGATCAAACAGTATGCACCGTGTGGCAGTGACTTGTTTTATGCAGAGATTGCATGCAATGTCCGTTGTGATGTCCATGTCAGATAAACTAAATGAAACGGGTGTCCCTAAATCTACAGGATATCCAATGCCCTCTCACGCAGAGATTTGGACAATTATATTAAACTGTGTCCAGTGGCAAAAAGTAGCCGAGCTTGTAGATCTGCAATTTTAACAATTTTTGAAAATATTTGAATGTTTCCAAAAGCCTTCATTTTTGCCATTAATGACATGCCCATAATAGGGACGCCAGGTTGAAAGTGTTTAAGCACTACACATATAGCGATCGACTGCATCTGAATGTTGTTTTTATAGTCAGATAGTGGATGTTTCCTGCTGCGCTGGATGTTGTGCTATTAGCATGTGGTGTTTGGCATATCCTATTAGATCTGCTCTAGAATGACAATGAGATGCTGGAGCCAGTAGTACACAGGGGAGAGAGGATCAGGAAAGCCATGTTCTGCAACAGTGAGTCAGCAGTGGTTCTCAACATGTGGGTCGGGACCCAAATTATTTTGGGGCGGTTCCCAGATGATTAGCTTAATGTGCAACATTGTTTTCTCACTCAACAGTAAACAAACCAACATACAGTAAACACAGGGTATCTGCACATTTCTAAAGTTACAATTTAAGGACCTTTAAGTACTAAGTTGGCCAAATTGTCAAATATTACGTAAGAAAGAGGCAAACATTGTGGAAATAGTCGATCTACAAAAACTGCGAGGCGTTGTGGGCTTTACTTATTAGGAATTGTAGATCGGCTATTTTCACAATATTTATCTGTGGAACCGATTCAAACTAAATGTAATGCCTACAATTCCAAGTGCTTGTCAGGGTGGGGGGTCCCCAGTTCAAATATGATCTATTTTGGGGGGGTCCCCAGTTCAAATATGATCTATTTTGGGGGTCACAGCCTGAAAAGTTTGGGAACCCATGAGCTACAGTATGCCAACTGAACCTGGGACGTGTCGCAATGAAAGAAACACAAATTCATAGTGTTGGCTATTACACCAGTGATAAGAATGAGACCGATAGGAGAGAAACATTGTTGTTTTTTTGACAATTGAGGGAGGCTTCTGTTCATTAGATTGAACATTAAAGGGACATTTCACCCCTGGAAGAAAATGACCCAATGGTAATGAAGTTTAGGACTCAATTATTATTATTTTTGTGTATGATCTGTGTTTTGAGATATCTAGTAATCTTCTACCTTCTCGTGACGTTATTTACGTCACGAAATGTTATGTCATTCCTTTTCCGCACTACATGTTGTCTCGACGCGTCTCACACAGACCAGCTCCAAAGACCGCCCCAATGGGGTGTCCCCACACAGTCACTCCCATTAGCTGCGCCCCCCGTTGCAGAGTGAGACTTTACTTTACCTGAGTTATCTTCTGATAGTTGTACTTGAATGTTGACATGAAATAATAATCCTGTGTAGTGTTTCATAAGCTCAAGCGTGAAAAAAAAAAAGACAGCGTGGAGAGGCAGCTGGTAAACAAACCGTCGCGAAAGGCTAGGATAAAAATACCAAGGATTCGACAGTGATGTCACTACTATGTGACACGGAAGTAGAACTGCATGAAGATAGCAAGGATTTGACAGTGATATGACATCACTAACGAATCCTTGGACATATATGTAACTAGATGAACATGTGCTAGGTTGACGTTCTTCAGTCAGTGTTGCCAGATATTGTGAGAGAAATAAGCAACCAGGTCTAAGAAAACAAACCCAAAAGAGGATAACTAGGCCAACTTTACCTAGACATGTACATGGGATATTATATATTTGAAAATTGCCGATCTACAAGCTCACAACGCTTCGCTGCCCATTGTGAGCTTGTAGATCTGCTATTTACAAAAACATCTTGAGGGGGAAAAAGTGCAAAATGTGGAATATTTTTGACAAATATCTGTTAGGGGCTCCCTGGCACAAATTATAATTTCAGATGGGGGACTGTGGAAAAATACATGAACATGTTTGAGAACCACTGGTTTAAACAACAATCAAAACATTTGGAAACAAGCCCAAATATCAACTACATTTTAGAAAGAAGCCGCTTATAATAAGCAGACATGGCAACACTACCATGCTGTTTCAACGTTGTTGTTGGAGATCACACCCACACAGAATCTCCCCTGCCACAAGGAGGGGCAGTAAACCAAAAGCATTATGGTCATTGTAGTAATAAGCAGTCCAGTCAAAACCTAGTCAAACACACAGATTTCATTATTTTTATGGCCATAGGGTGCAAATTTTAAATTGTGCTACTGTTATCTACTACAAATACTATTACCATTGAGTGATTGCAGTTTCTTCCAGGGGTGAAATGCTCCTTTAACCAACATGAACCCAAGAGTCCCTATTCTGGGGGCGAACATTTGGCGAAAGTAGCAGATCTACAAGCTCACAGCTTTGATCGATAGGCTATTTTTAGAGGGGGGGGAGGAGGGTGCCTAGTATAGACCCCTGGGGGACTCTGTGTGTCACTGGTGCATATGGACGTAGGGCTGTCACGATTACAAATTTAAGTTGACGATTAATTGTTACTCAAATAATTGCGATTAACGATTTTCATGTTTGGCATTGAACATTGGAACATATGAGCTTCGTAATAAAAAGATTCACAGCGCATATATGACAAATAACTGAAATATACAAAGAAATTATTGACATATTTAATACTTTTATACATGTAAAAATAGCAGAAATAGCTGATCTACAAGCTTACAACGCGTCACTTTGTGACGCGTTGTAAGCTTGTAGATCTGCTTTTTTCTGCTTTTTTGATATTTGAAAACGTGTTTCAACATGGAAACGATTATGACGATTATGCAAAAATTATTGTGATTTTCGCAAATAATTGCGATTAGACGATTTTGTAATAATTGTGACAGGCCATAATGGACCATGTATGTCAGATTGTCCCCCAGGAGTTAATTGGTTTTGTCAGGGACGGCTCCCCTTTCCCACAGATCTGAGCTTCTCTGTGCTCCCCTGGCACTGCCTATCAGATCAGAATACAAACACGTCCGCCCATAGCAACCTATATACAGTACCGCTGAGGTTTATATAGTGATAATGGCTGATTAGTAGTTGCTCATGAAAGTGGATTTCGTTTTTTCATGTTTTCTATGTCAAGATTCAACATTATTATTTAGCTGAATTTAATGTGATTGACTTTATTTTTTAAACCACTTAAGATGATGATATTAAAGCGTTCATGTTAATCGTAATATGAAATACATGGGCAAAGTAGGCTCTAACAAAGAATGCCTATGTGGTACAATAAACCAAAGCCATTCTACATTTACAGTAAATATTGACCCCAGAAATGCAGAAATGTGAGTACTTCTTCCATCACTGACATCTGTTCACAGGGTTTGGTTTGGTGTAGCCCTTTCTGTCCTCGAGATCCTTGCCCAGATACACACCAGGGGTGTTTGTTCCGTGCAAATGAATTCGCTCGAAAATATATATGTACTTTTTGTCATGAGTATGTCCATACAGAATGCAAATGTAAACGGGTGATTAAGTGATGCAACAATGATAATGAACTTTATTTATCATCAGCCATATCAGGGCTTTTCAACTGGTGGTCCGTGAAGGTAGTGCATGTAGTCCCTGACAATGAATTTAGTAATGTAGCAAATTGGAGACTAACATATTAGTGCTCCACTTTTCCACTCTTTAGTGCGATGTTGACAAACATAGCACTAAATGACCTGGTGACATGTGATGATATGTTGTCAGTTACTGGGAAGTCGTAGATCAAGAAAGTCCACAGAAAAGGGAGTTAGAATCTCAAGAAGAGAAAGTGTACCGGATTGACTGGTTGAGTCACCATTGTTAGAAAATGTGCTCATAAAATCGCATGTGTCTGCTCATAAGTTACAATCAGTATATCAGTTAACATGAGTTTAATATAGAAGTTTATGAGAACGGACACAGGGTAACAGTGGGATAGGAATAGATCAGTGGTTCTCAACCTTTTTTTAGCTCTGGACCACTAGCATATTTCAGTTAAATAATGATTAATGACTGTTACGGGCATGATTTAATTTGTTGTGCGTACGAATTAAATCAAGCCCTTAACAGTCATTATTTAATTTCTATCTTTTCCCCCCACACCACGCCCATATCCCCTCCCAACACAGCAGTGGTCCCCAGGTTGATTCTTAGTCAGGTTGGTGGTCCCTGGTTCGTAATCAGTTGAAAACCCCTGAACTATATGAATAGTTTTTATGCTAAATAGTATACAGTACTTGGCAATCTTCATATCATTTATTCGTCACGTCATAGGGAATTTGAACTTCTGCGACTGTTGCACTCACTGCAAGTCAGTAAAAGTTGTAAAATATCAATATGAGAGGTACTTGTTTCCCTCTGGCAGGAGATGATCATTCATGCCAAACAGGAAGACAGGGGGAAAAGACAAACAAAACATGGTAACCAGGCAACAGGTGTTGAAGAGAAGGATCACTGAGAGACATCCATTGTTTGGGACAATCAGAGGAATAAAGGGGATGGAGGGTGGGGACAGTGTCATGTCATGTCACAGAGATGTCACTGAACTCCACTTCTTCATGCATATTTAAGTAGCATGTAATGGACAGGTCACATGTTATTGTCACACGGGCATGGAGAGAGATGAATAGAGCTCTGTGCAAGGTGCTCTGCTCACTGGATTGGACCGTTAGTCACTTAACCATATGAACCTTACTGTCCCTATTCTGGGGGCAAACATTCAGGAAAAGTAGCAGACCGACAAGCTGGCGACATGTTGAGATTGTATATTACTTGTAGATTTGCTATTTTGGGGTAGAGGGAAAAAAGGGGGGCCTAGTATAGACCTTTGGGGGACTCTGGTCAACAAAGTATAGGGTTTTAAGTCGTTCAGCCCTATATATTTCATCATACGACAAATAGGGAAAATAGCCGCTTCACACAACGTGTCGACTCATGACACCTTGTGAGCTTGTAGCTTGTAGGCTGCTATTTATATTTTATTGTGTGAAATATTTTGGAAAATTGTGGAAAGATTTACCTATAATGACATATGCCCAATATAGGGATGCTTGGTTGAAAGTGGTTAGCTGGGTGACATATATGGAGGTTAGACAATGCACTCCATATTTGGGCGTAGCTGCATTGGGAACTCCATATATGGTTATGGCTGAGTCATAACGGTCCTCCCATTAGCCAATTTAAATATATAGGATTAATTCCGCTTTGCACTGAAAATGCTGTTTAATGATCCAATCCATAGGTGAGACGGTGCAACTTTTAAATATCCTCATAATGCTTTTAATGTATCAGCAAAAAATTGTTCAATCAATCTTTTTCGCACCTAATATAAATGTTGCTTGACCTTTTTGGCGGTTGTGTACAGTATATGTATGTATCATTTTGGAAATTACTTCTTTCTTTGTAAAAAATCATATGCGGTTTAGCTTTCTCCTGTCCATTCTTTCCTCTCTGATGACACAATAGTCAGAAAGGTAGTGTGACATTGGAGCTTTTCTTTTCACAATCCCCAGAGAGAGCAGAGGCGTTAAAATGATAGTCAACATCAGAAGGAGAGACACAGTTAGCTAGACTGAACGGGTTGCCATGCCAACTGTCTTAATAAACAAAGCGTGTTAACAATTGGTCCCAATGGGTCCTGTCAAAGACTTTTTGAACAACAGTCATTTTCCCTCTACTCCAATGTGGTATTGGAGTTGCAGAGAGATTATGTGAATTTATACTGTAATGATGTTATACATACAGAATATACAGAATACTGAAATATGGCAAAACTACATACAGTACAAGGGTCTGAGGCGTCAATACAAACATGCTCCTACTGTAATACCGAGTTTCTGTTTTAAAAAATAACAAAAACGATGGAGCTTGCACAAAAACTAATTTCACCCACCGTCGTACACCTGTAAACCTGTGATGTGACAATAAAGTTGATTCAGATTCCATTAAATGCATTAATGACACGTAATGTAATGTAATGTAATGTAATGTAATGTAATGTAATGTAATGTAATGTAATCCTCTCTGGCAGGACTCTGAGTTTGTGTGTCTGGAGTTTGATGAAGCCAAGATCAACCAGGTGCTGAAAAAGATGACCAACATTCAAGAGAGCATCGACAGCATTGCTCACCGCAGCTAGGTGTGTGTGTGTGTGTGTGTGTGTGTGTGTGTGTGTGTGTGTGTGTGTGTGTGTGTGTGTGTGTGTGTGTGTGTGTGTGTGTGTGTGTGTGTGTGTGTGTGTGTGTGTGTGTGTGTGTGTGTGTGTGTGTGTGTGTGTGTGTGTGTGTGTGTGTGTGTGTGTGTGTGTGTGTGTGTGCGCGTCCGCGCGCGCGCGCGCGCGCGGTTGGTAAAACAATGGGATGCAATTCGGACTGCTCTCTTTGTACTGTAACCTCCTTCAATGTCATAATGATGTAATAACTTCCTGTCCAGGCTGGACTTCTTCCCTTTCTTCTTCTGTATTGTTTTCAAAAGATAAAACAGTGCTTTAGTTTAAAGCCTTAAAAAAGACCTACGTTCACCAGACACTAGACTTGTGTCCCCTGGATCAGACTAT
Organism: Gymnoscopelus microlampas; assembly: GCF_963454915.1. Classification (NCBI taxonomy): domain Eukaryota; kingdom Metazoa; phylum Chordata; class Actinopteri; order Myctophiformes; family Myctophidae; genus Gymnoscopelus; species Gymnoscopelus microlampas. The sequence continues at coordinate 53,558,463 of NC_139939.1, read as the reverse complement.
CTAATTTGAATGTATTATGTACGTATATCATATATGACTGCTATCCATTCCTATCCACATGTGTTTTTTCCTTTTGCACAGAACCAGTTGATTTGTTGATATAAGAGATTATACTGTAATAGTGCCTGAGCAGGCAGCATCTCACAGACAGGCTCTATTCAATTCAATCATTTCTCTAGGGTTCAGTTTCTACAGCACGCAATGTCATTTAGTTTACAGGCATATAGAGTCACACATGCGTGCAAGACAAGTAATAGAATACAGTGAAGAGATACAAGGTTTCTGCCCCACAGCAGCATTATTCTTCTTCTTCCTGCACTTTGTTGTCAAGGAGTACATTTCATTTTGTATCGTCCGTACTTTTTCCACACAGTACATACTGGAACTTTAGTTTTTAAAAAGATTATTGTGCCCAAATGTTGCTCTCATGGGCAAAGCCAAGGCAACACTTTAGTTAATGAATGGACTGATTTTGATACTAAACCCCAAAGGTTACATTGATTTCTCCTGTTTTCTGACATTTATCAATTGATAAAGTGAAAAGCTACAGGCAGGTATGACATTAGTCTGTGTATTTTTTTAGATAGAGTTAAGTGAACCAGCTATAGTTATAAATGAGGCCCATGGCATCTATAAAGGGCGTTGTCTGTGGTACATATTGAGTACAGTACACCAAGGGTTCCCAAACTTTTCAGGCCGCAGCCCCCCCAAATAATCATATTTGAACTGGGGACCCCCCAGAATAATCATTCAATTGTAGGCATTACATTTAGTTGGACTCGGTTCCACAGATAAATATTGTGAAAATAGCCGAACTGCAAGCTCACAACGCCTCGCACTGCGAGAAAACAATGTTGTTGCACATTAAGCTAAACAACACCCAAATAATTTGGGACCCCCCCCACACACACCCAGTTTGGGAACCACTGCAGTACACTATACTTCAAAGCCTCAGAGCCTATCTGAACCTTTGTGCAGTATGCTCAGGAAACCATTACCTCAGCCTTTTCCTCCCAAAAGAAAATATGTATCATTCATTGTTTATGTTGACAACGTGGTTTCTGTCATCTATGAGCCTTAAAGGAGACACACCATGAATTTAAAACAAATATTTGATATTTAATATCATATGGTGTATGTCCCTCAAACCATTTCAAAAGGTTTGAGCCTAAATCAACACTCAGATATACTCATCCCAAGTCAATTCTCTCAGGCTTATAAAGCATTTTCAGCTGCAATACCAAAACGTCCTGTTGGGCAGAGGGGCGCTGTACTGCGGTACTGAGCAATTCTGTCTGTCAAAATACATGGGCAAAAAGTTTCGTGAGGTAAGCAAACTTGCCATTCTGAGATGGCCTGTTCAGACACGCCCATTCTGAAAATCTCTGAAATGAGAATGAATGACTGAATGTTAAAAAATATATCTTTTTTGGGGTACAAGAGACACTGGGGAGCCCAAAAAATACAAAAAAAATAAAAAAAAAAGTGAAATTCATGGTGTGTCTCCTTTAATCAAGTTGTACTTTTGAAGAGTCAACATTTTTCATGCAGTTTTTATTATTAAAGTATTGTCATAAATCAATGTAACCCATTGTTTTTTCTTGTTTGTTTTTTCCACGTACCAGAATTAAGCAGTGCTTAATTGCATAGGGTGGTAAATGTTTGGAGCCAAGCCACGCTGACTGGCATAGGGTGGTACTGTAAATGGGGAAGCTGAGCTGTTTGCATGGCAAGATTAACACACAGTGGTTTGATAAGATAAAATGTTCCACCCACGTCAGTTTGGTACTAGTAAGGACTGTAGCGGAAGATAACCTCAGTTAACCCCTTTTTTATACATGAATTATTTCAAGTACATGTCATTTACTGTCATTTATCATGACTACTACTACTACCTTTTCCTTATGACATGCTGTATATGAATGTCATGTGGACTTTAAATTGACAAGACCATCTGTGTTTTTACACTTTTTAATGTACACATTTTTGGTTGTAATACATTCACGTGTGCCCTTGGGCCCCTTGTTGCAACACAGCTCATGTATTAACCTCATATACCGGTAATCAGTTATATGGAAGATTCTTATACTTCTACTGCATCAGCAGATTTCTGCATTCAAGCACCTGATTCATATAAACGCCTGAGGTGATGGCAGACACCTGGTTTCATCAGACATCGCCACGGTTGCCAAAACCTACAGTATGTACTGTAATATCTTATACCTGTGCTGCACCATATAGGTTTGATTCCTGCATTCTGTCAGTGTCCTGCAGAAAGTTACAAAGTAATATATTATGTTCCAGGAGCAACACTACTCCTTACATCCCAATGCACTGCTGGTGAAATTATTCTGAGATCTGATCTGATGAGATCTGATTGACTTCCATTACGAAATTAAAGTTATGTATTTCAAAATATATCTTAAAACATGTGGGAAAAGTGCATGTTAGTTCTTCTTTGGCCTACTGGCAGTGGGCACATGACAGTTGTGTGCTGATCGGTCCAGCCCACTGCCAAGATTAGCCCTGAATACATACGCCCTCCTACAGAGCCACGCCGTTAAAAAAAACGTGTTACGGTAATCTATGTCGAAAACTGCATAAGAGCCCACTGTTTACCTGTACCATTATTAGAACATCATCAGGGCTATGGTCTGACGTTGAGGGGCTTGACCCAAACCTTGTAAATCCTAGAGATAATGTTATGAATACATAATACTGAATTTACTGCCAGTAATTATGTGGCACTGGTCTAACCTTACTGCAGTAACTAACACAGTTCAGCGTTAGCCTACAGTATATACTGAGTATACTGTGTGTGTGTGTGTGTGTGTGTGTGTTTGTTTATAGTATATATAAATCATATTCATGCCTATACAGTAAGACCCGATGAATGAAAACAGTGGCTACTACCTTCAGTTACCTTCCTTGAAAACGTTTTACAACTTAGATTTCAAGGTAGAAAGCAAGTGGTTTCTGGGGAGTGATGAGTTTCACTGTATAAACCTATTTTGTCCATATCTTGATTCCCAGCAAGACTCTGTTTGGAGCCACTATCATTAGAGACGTGATGCAAAGTTTCTCTCTTCTGTTTGTGTGTGTGGATATTGTCCACACCATCTAGGTGTCAGGCAGGCATTGAGCCTCTAGATTTCACGTTGTGGTGGCTGGTTCACTAGAGGGGGCCAGAAAGGGAAGCTTTGTGTAATCCCCAAATAGCTTTTACAGCACTATAACACAACCATTGTGACCAAGGCTTCCATTCCTTAAGACCTGTCACAACCACAATCACTTTATTACCTAAGTCTGATCAATGTACATTTATCTCGAAATGTCCACAGACAGTAACAGTAATCTAAACTAGAGATCTTACATGAAGTTCAAGTTGAATTTACAGGCAGTGGTGTAAAGTAACTAAGTACATTTACTCAAGTAATGCCTGACAGCGTGTCGCAGGTTCGAATCCCTATCCCAACGACCTTTGCTGTGTGTCATCTCTCTCTGCCCATTTCCTGTCTAGTCTACTGTATACTTTACAAAAAGATAAATGGACACAGGGCTTAAAGGAATAGTTCACCCAAAAATGACACATTTTCTATCAATTACACACCCCATGATTTTTTTGTTTTTGACGCATTATGAGGCAATGATTTCCGGTAGGAGACTCAAAGAGACTCCTTCGAGTCTCCTACCGGATACATTACCATTTTTCTGCCAGTAATCAAATTATTGGCTTAGGAATGCGACAAAAAAAAAATCTCCATGAATTCAATGCTTCATGGGGTGTGTAATTAATAGAAAATAAGTCATTTTTTGGGTAAACTATTCCTTTAACAGGACACAGGTGAATGGGCAATCAACGCAGGATAGCTGAGGTGGAGACGAATGTGGGAGGGGCCGGAGGAGAGAGACAGACAGAGATGCCAGAGACAGAAAGAGAGGGAGTGAAAAAGAGAGCAAAGATTGAGAGCAGAGCGAGAGACAAGACAGAGAGAATAGAGAACAGTGGAATAATGTCCAAGCACTGGAGAATGTGGCCAGAGTGGCCAGGGGCCAGTGGTGTAAAGTAACTAAGTACATTTACTATGACTTAAGTACACCATTTTGAGGTATTTTTACTTTACTAGAGTATTTCCATTTTTCAGTACTCTTACTTCTACTCCACTTACTACATCTCAGAGGCAAATATTGTACTTTTTACTACACTACAATTATTTTAAAACTTTAGTTACTAGTTACTTTGTAGATTTATTATTACAAAACAAAACATACATTAATCACTTCAGCCCTATATACATTTCGGTCCATTTGAAAATAGCCGATGTACAAGCTCACAATGCGTCGTGATGCAACGCATTGTGAGCTTGTAGATCTGCTATTTTCAAAAGATTTGTATACATTTGAAAACATGTGAAATGGGACATTCTGCATAATGAGTGCTTTCTACTTTTGGTACTTTATGTACATTTTGATACCAATACTTTTGTACTTTACTCTAGTACATTTTTAATTCCGGACTTTTACTTGTAACAGAGTATTTCTACATTGCTATATTGATACTTGTAAGGGGGCTGGAGGGAGCAGAGGAGCAGACCATAACATAAAGTGCAATAAAAAATATTAAGCACAAAGATATTTACATGGGAAGATGTACCCTGCATGGCACTACAATACCATACAACGTCAAGAGAGAGTATTGTAACTATTGAAGCTGATCTAATCCTGAGCAGCAACTGAAAGTAGTTTCTATTGCTGTTTTCTGTCACTTTAGGTGTGTGTGTGTGTGTGTGTGTGTGTGTGTGTGTGTGTGTGTGTGTGTGTGTGTGTGTGTGTGTGTGTGTGTGTGTGTGTGTGTGTGTGTGTGTGTGTGTGTGTGTGTGTGTGTGTGTGTGTGTGTGTGTGTGTGTAATATCTTATATCATATTATTAATAATCATATTGGAACTGGGGACCCGCCTCCACCCTGATAAGCACTTGGAATGTAGGAGTTGAGGCATTACATTTTGTTTGACTTGGTTCCACAGTTAAATATTGAGAAAATAGCAGATCTACAAGCATACAATGCTTAGCTTGCAGATTGACATTTTTTATTTATTTTTTTGCCTCTTTCTTAAATGATTTGACAATTTGGCCAATGTTTGACCAGTTTTTATTGTATAGTTTGTTGATTACTTTTGATGTCCCCCTGGGGGTCCCGACCCACAGGTTGAGAACCACTGATCTAATACACTTGCAGTCTGCTTATAACACGATCATGGTGCCTTATAACGCCCCATACAGATACACAGCTACTGAAGTAAAGTGCCACTGCTACCCTAGAGGTTCTATAAATGACTTTAGTTACTTTGACTATGACCATAAAAACACTAAAGCAGAGAGATAGCGGCCCCTGAAGCATAATGATACGTCAACTAGACTCAAGGAGGAGTCAGCGCACATAGACCTAACCTCTCTACAGAACAACCAGTAGATACACTGTAACGATCGGCCGTCTAGACTGGAGCCAATGTAACCATTTATTAACGGGAAACTGCGAGACCTTTCGCCTCGTAAATGGCCGTAAATGACTGCGACAAAGTTCCACCTGAGAATGAATGAATGACCGGACCATGCCTTGATCTCTGATATGATATATGATCCAACAGACAGGACAGCTTCTGGTTGTTGTGAGATCTGCAGAAAGAAAGAAAGAAAGGACCGAAGCGTTTATGATTCAGGTAAAGTTTCACTTTATATTCTCACGTGTCCTGCTGCCGATTTACCTGATTATTATGTGGGTCGCACTCGCACGCTACTATACGAAAACATGCAAATTATATAGGCGATGATTATGTCAACTTTTCTCATAGTTATGTATTTGACCGTGATAGTAGGCTATTACAAATTCCTCTTCCAGGTCAGGTGTAGGAAAACCCAAAGTTGGGGGTGCATAGTTATAAGTTTAAATAATTGTATTTAATACAGTAACAGGACAGGTGGGCACCAACTAGGAAGAGTGGGCACCTCTGTGTTAAATTGGCTTTTTTTTTTACCAAAATGTAAAAAAAATATATATATATTTGGAAAATGTTTTTAAGTCAAGTAAAGTATGCATGATTAGAACATACTAAAACATTCGACAATTAAGTCTAATATTTCTGCAATTGCTACAAATTGCTACAAAACCTGTATATCCAGTCATTTTGTGGCATAAACAAGAAGTTGAAGGATACAATTAAGTCTGATAATGTTGTACCTGCATGTTCACATCATGTATACTTTACATTCTTTAATTTTGGACAAAATAACTAATTTCACATCGAGGTGCCCAGATGTCCCTGGTGCCCACCTATCCTGTATCCTTTAATACATTGGTTCTCAAAGTGAGGTCCGGGGACCCCCGGGGTCCTTGAGGGAGTTCCAGGGGGTCCCCAGCTAAATGATTGATAGTTAGGAACCAAATGGACCCTTATGGGTCTGTAACTCAGAGTACAAATGGAACCAAATGGACCCGTTAGGGTCCATTTGGTTCCATTTGTATACTCTCAGAGTTAAATCAACATTGATTTTATAATATAAATTGGGGTCCCAGAGATAGAAGTGCCATTAAATGGGGGTCCGTAGCCTAATGCATATCAAACTGGGGGTCCTTGACATTAAAATGGTTCAGAATCACTGCTAGAGCCGTAACAATCTTCTCTTAAGGGGGTCCCTGGCATATCTTTTCAAATGGGGGTCTGCCGGCTAATAAGTGTCAATTTGGGGGTCCTTGACATGAAAAAGTTTGAGAACCACTGCTTTAATACACATAACACTAGTGATAGTAAGCAGAAGGTGCATATTGTTTTTGTTTTAACATTCTCAAACTCAGCCTGATGCTCGATTATCTGAAGATGTTACACTTATGAACACAAGTTCTAAACTGCAGTTTATGATTATCATCATAATAAGGTGTATTTTGGAGCAGACAGGGGAAACTCAATAAAGTTACTGAGACACCCACTCTTGTTGGACATTTTACATGATGCAACTGAACATATCTACACATCTGATCACAAGCTGAAAGGCTCTGAAGACATTTTAAACTACTTATCTAGATAAATAGTCCAACAGTACAATAAGTTCAAGCTAACACTACAAACATGCGCTGGTAGAATTTATATTCCTAAATGACTATCATGTGCAAGCAGTCTGCAGGAAAAGGTTCAAGGTGATAGATACCACACAGATTAGATTTAAACATAGGGCAACAGAGATAACTTGATATTTACATACTAGTCCATATCTATACAACAATATCAGTTGCATTAAAATGAGAAAAGTTCTCCAACTGCTGCAAAGGTTTGAAATAATCATGATATTGATTTGAATTTTGAATTAATTTGATTTTGAATTGAATTAAAATGTTCTAATCAAAATGTAGTTATTCCTGTTGGCCCTCAGAGTGATACAGTAGCAGAGTTTAAGCTAAGCCCTGTCTCTCCCATTACAGCCAAAGTCATACTGTAGATAACAGAACTAGGTTAACTGTTAGTACACAAACAGGCTAGTCTGTTGTTGCAGGGTTGCCCAGAGCAACATTAATCCAAAGATATTTAACTCCCTCCCAGCCGTGTGTGTGTGTGTGTGTGTGTGTGTGTGTGTGTGTGTGTGTGTGTGTGTGTGTGTGTGTGTGTGTGTGTGTGTGTGTGTGTGAGAGAGAGAGAGAGAACGAGAACACAACCATATTCTGTGTAGATGCATTGTAAATGCACTTAACGTGTATGACATAACTGTATCTTTAGCCACTAAAGCACTATATACCTTGTCGTATAAGAAACAGCCAAAAATAGCCGATCTACAAGCCTTTAGAGCTGCTACTTTCTCAACTTCTGCATTATTAAAATATTATTTTATTTTGTAATTTTTTTTGACATGATATGCCCAAAATATGGACAGCAGGGTTAATGTAGTTAAAGTATTTTGATTATGCTAATATCTATTTCACACTCAATTGTCTGTACTTTTACTTCTACTCCACTACATCTCAGAGGCAAATATTGTACTTTTAACTCCACTACAATTATTTGAAAACTGTAGTTAGTTACTTTGCAGATATAAATATATTACATTATAAAACATGCATTAACCACTATAGCCCTATTTTATACCTAGGCAATTTGAAAATAGCAGATCTACAAGCTCACAACGCGTCGCATCGTGACGCAGCATTGTGAGCTTGTAGATATGCTATTTTCAAACATTTTAGTTACTTTTACTTTTGGTACTTTAAGTACATTTTAATACCAATACCTTTGTACTTTTACTCAAGTAAAGTTTGAATTACAGACTTTTACTAAACAGAGTATTTCTGCATTGCAGTATTGATACTTTTACTTACGTAAAACATTTGAGTACGTTTTCCACCACTGTTGGACACAATGCTTGTGTTTCTCATTATTTGACTGCTGCTGACGTGAGTGTTTGCACAGAGAGATAATTCACTGACTCCAAAGTGGAACGAGGTGTCCTTTGCTCTGCTCCTATAGTGCCAGCGGGATCACACTCATCTTACTAGCCCTCTTTCACCAGGGTTTCCATGATCCAGTTCTGTTGGTATATTTTTGTAACAAGACCACAAACAAAAGAAGTAACACCTTGCTGCACTGGTAACTCAATACTCATAGTTTGCATGTGTGGTCAAAAGCAACACCATAATAGAATGCTAAATGTATGCTGCAGGCAGTGGAGTAAAGTAACTAAGTACATTTACTCAAGTACTGTACTTGAGTACACTTTTGAGGTACTTTTACTTTACTGGAGTATTTCCAATTGTCTATACCAGGGGTCTTCAACGTTTTCAGGCCAAGGACCCCTTGGCTGAGAGAGAGAGAAAGCAGATCGGCTATTTTTTTAGGTGTAGGGGGGAAAAAGAGCAGCAAAAGTTTATCTGAAATATAATTGTATACAATATAGAGGGGGTCCCTGCTTCATCTCTCTCTCAGCTAGGGGGTCCTTGGCTTGAAAACATTGAAGACCCCTGTCTTAGCCAGCTCTTTAATCCCTTTTATTTACTCCTTAATATCTGGACCTTTTCACACTTGCCTGAAAACATAAACATTCTAAATGGGTCCAAAGTTTATGTGCTGCTGCAGTGTTTGTGGATATCAGTAGCTGACAGCAAATGAACTCATGAACTCATGAACCCTGCTAGCGTCCCTGTGTCTGGCCATGATCATTCAGCGAAAAGTGGGGGGAATCATAGAATCAAGTATCAAGAGCCGCATCACCAGACAGACCACAACAGCAGAGTTTTTATCTAGCAACTGTCAGACTGTCGAACACAACCTAAGCCTGTCTCCTGTGTCTTTCATCAACTGCGCATTATACTGAAAGCTCCTTTACATTGTGTCATCTAGGACTTGTTTTAATCTACAAACATGACACTGATTTTAAAGCGCCGCTATTCTCATACTTTTTTTTAATGTTCCTTTCTTTTATTCTCCCTTCTTTATACTATTCTAAACTGCAACAGTGAAAGCCGCAGCATAAGTAATGATGTCACCTTACTTTTTTTACCTCGTATTTGTGTTGAAATACAAGAAGATCTAGTTTAGAGCCCTGGGGGACCCCGTTCAACTAAGTATATAGGGTCAGGTTCAAAGTGCTTACTTTGGACCCAAGCTGTTCCCTAGCAACGCAATTCCACTGAGAAGGTCTAATGGTATAGTTGCATTCTTTATCAGTGTCTTGCTGCTTGTGCGTTTGCTTTATGTTGTCCTGTTTTGCAAAGCACTTTGGAACATTGTTTTTAAAAGTGCTATACAAATAAAAGTATTATTAAACGTACTTAGTTACTTACTTATTATTAAAGTATTATTATTATTACTATTATTAGCCACACTGGTGGTGGTGGGGCTCTAACCACTTCCCCTGTTGTTCTGGGTGGAACACTCGCAAAAAAAATAGCTGATAATACATGATATACAAGCTCTCAACGTGACCTGTTCTGATACATTGTGAGCTTGTAGATCGTCAATTTGTCAGCGAAGAGAGATTTGGAGTGGAGGGGAAAAAAGAGCGGAAAAAGGACAGAGCCAATTCAGGTTATGTTGACTAAGTATAGAGTGTCAGTCTGTCTGTCCATTGGTTGGTCGTTCAGTCCATCCAACATTTGGCTCCAAACAACATGTCTAGAGAACTACCGTCTGGATTTCATGGGTTTTGCGGTGCACCTTCCTGCTCCCCCAGAGGATGATCCCTGCTGATTTTGTTGACTCCTTGGCCTTTCGTCTAGCACAGTGGTTCTCAACCTTTTCAGGCCGAATTTTTTTTTTTCTTAAAAGGTCTTAAAAGTCTTTAAATTGTCACGTCACTGTCATCTGGGGACCCCCCCAAAATCACCCCTAGGGGTCCCGACCCACATGTTGAAAACCACTGGTCTAGCACCACCCGTAGGCCAAGATTTCCACTTACACACGAGCTATCTCAAAATAGAATGGGCGAATTATCGTGAAATGTTACTGAACGTTTGCTGAGCATGGTGGATGAACCCTTTTTTATGTGACATTAAAGTAAAAAGGCAGCATTGAAGGTACAATATTCACAGCCATACATGTTAATTTCACCCACAACAGACAGATGAAAATGGTTTGCATCCTGGCTCCCTGCCATAGTGACAGTAAACAGGTTAGACCTGTGCAGGCATGCCTATAAACTCACCTGCTTTTTATCAGAGGCCATATTCAGTTTATTTGCCATGTACTGTACCTACTGTACTCATACAAGGTGTGCAGCAGTGAAACATATTTAATGAATTGATAAAAGCATTCATGTTTAATGACGTTGGAGAGGTGTATTCAACTTCTCAAAAGGCAGAGAGGCTCCTTTAGTAACAGACATGTGTCTGAGCCTTCTTTTAATTCCCCATAATTGATTTTTTTCCTTACTCTTTCTTTCTATTTGGATCACATAAAAGTCCTTTTCATGCTCCTAATAAAACGGTAATCTTGAAAAGTATTTGAAGTAAGTAACAGTGTATCTCCACTACAACCATTGGAGCCATGCTACAGTATGTGAGCATAGATACATTATTTGATCCAACGAGCAACACAATGGTTCACTGTCCCAGAATGCATGGGTGAAACACATGGAATCTCATAGAGTCGCAAAACAAACAAGGCTATTATTACATGTTTTTTTTGCCCATCCACCCCTACTATAAGAACCGTTCTAGATCACGGTCAAGGACTAATTTCTGTCCCATCGTAGCCCTCATTGCATTTTTTCTTTGTGGTTCACGGTTCTTGATGCTTGTGAGCAGTGTTGATTTTGTCGACTAAAACTATGACAAAAAATGTTCGTCGACTACCTTTTTTCCCTAACAAAAACTAAATAAAAACTAAGCTATGGTGACTAAAACTAAGACTAAATATATTGACAAGTTCGTTAACAAATAAAAACTAGACTAAAATGTTAGTGAGGGACTAGTGGAGAAGAGATCCAGTAGAACTAAAAGAAAAGTAATTTTATGTTTGGTTGCACTCGGGTGTTGCGGTCTGAAAATAGCAGATCTACAAGTCGCGCTGCGACGCGCTGTGAGCTTGTAGATCGGCTATTTTCAGCATGCAACCAAGTGTAAAATCACGCCATCAAGGCACCGCCCAAAATACATTTTAGTCGACTAAATCAACTGTAGTTGGTAGTGTGTACTGTCTGATTCACAGAGTGATTGTGCTTCATTCCAGGTGGCTTGATAAGGTACCAGGCCCCCACCTCCGTCTTCTGGGGACGTTTACCAACCAACTGAACCACATGGCTTGAATAGAGCTCTGGGCAGTCAGTCAGCAAACACAACGGGCCGAGCATCTCCCACCAGTCAGGTAAAACCAGGTCTTCACATTTTGAAAAACACACACAGGCAAAATATTTAGAATAAAGACTTCTTTGGAAGAACCAGCTAATTTGGGAACCAGAGAAGCAAAACAATCTAGACCCAATCACACGAAAGTGTGCAGTTCATATTTTATATATAAGTTTAAAAAGATATGGATTTAGATGTTTAAAAAAGTCATCACTCCCAACCCCATTTGTGCACTATTTGGCTTTATACCAGAGACCTGTTACGAGGCAAAGCCCATGTAATCATAGCCTTCACATCTCTGTTAGCGAGGAGACTTATCCTCCTTTCATGGAAGCAACACTCTCCACCCAGCTTTACCAGGTGGATTAAAGAGACTACGTATTTCTTGAAACTAGACAAAATCAATACACACTTAAAGGGTCTGTTTTTAAAAAATCATGGAGATTTGGACCCCCTTCCTTGACTATTGCGAGAGTTTACAGGTGCCGCTTGATGAGGAGACCTAAGTGGATGGAGCATTAGGCGAGACCACAGGGTTCCCCTTTCTCTTCTTCCCTTCCCTTCTCTTCCCTTCCCTCTCTTCTTCCTTTTCTTTTGCTTTTCTTTTCCTTTACTCTTTTTACTCAGACCTTCTCTCTTCTTAATTTATTTTTATTTTTAAGACATTTGTGAGTTATACATAACAAGATCATTGTTTCAACAACATATAAATGTATATATATTTTTTTATTGTTACAGATTTGTATGTTTATGACAAACTAAATAAGAAACTGTTAAAGATAAAGATATATGGATGATAATGCCCTAAGAATGTTGACCAAATAACCTGTTAAAAACCCTATAAACAGAACCTACTGTATCAAGTTCACACTTTTTGGCATGATTTGCATAACGTGACCACATTCATATTTCTCAGAAACATTGAGGAAGTGACATGTGTCTTATTTCCTTCTGCTGCTGTGCGGATTATAAGTGTCACATACGTATTTGCAAGTGCTGATGACTTCATTTGGTATTTGTGAACCCTTTCACACTTACTCTGAAGACTTTTGAGTTGGCACATGCCAGTGTCCTTGTTTCTCACAAAAAACAAAATTACCAAGTCTAGCGTTTGTATTTAACCCATTAAGACCGGGAAGGTATCTGTGTCATTTTTAGATGTCTTTGGCTATTCAAAAATAGCAGATATACAAGCTCATAACACCTGAAACATCGTGAAAATGTGTGCAAATCTTTGAATATATATATATATTTTTTTTTAAAGCATTTTTTTAACTCAAATCTTTGCTTCTGGGGGGTCCCTGGAACAACATATTTTGAGATGGGGTTCCGTGACCAAATACATATCATTTTAGGGGTCCTTGACATGAAAAAATGTGAGCACATTATACGTTTTTTTTTAAAACTGTTACGATTTAGAAGACATTTGTAGAATCCCCAGAAGCAAAGATTTTAGAAAAATATATATATATATTATATTCAAAGATTTGGCCAAAAAAATTACAATAAAAAAAATAAATAAACAGATCTACAAGCTCATATGAGCTTGCAGATCTTCTATTTTTGAATAGCGAAAGAAATCTTAAAATTACACATATGCGTTCCCTGTCTTAATGGGTTAATAGTGAGAGCAGGGTGGAGAGCAACTGTGGTTCAGCAAGAGAGAAATGTTCTCTCTTTGCACACAAATCTTTGTTAGCTTAAATCACTGTATTGTGTTAACCATCAAACCATCTGGCACTAGGTAGGTAAAGTCAACAACAGAGTGACTGTTGCTACAGTGCTCAAAAGTGCAGTTCTGTTGTGTGTGTATGTAAGTTTTCTATTTTAAGCTGGTTGATGTTTAATGTGTTTTAATGTGCAATGTCATTTGAGGTTAAGCTTCATTCCTTGTTTGTTTTTTTCAGCCGCTGGGATTTTCCTGTCGTGGTCATGTGAACTCGCTTAGTCAGGACCCACATGTTTCAGAAATCACTTATTTACAGTAGTGTTATTTTAGAATTCCTTACATTGAATTGCATGCCAATGTGATGAATATCATGGTCAGATAAAAAAAGCTCGAGCTTGTAGATCGGCTATTTTCAAATAGCTGAGGTATAAAATAGGACTAAAGTGGTTAATGTATGTCTTATAATGTAAAATTGTATATCCGCAAAGTAACTAGTAACTAAAGTTTTCAAATAATTGTAGTGGAGTAAAAGTACACTATTTGCCTCTGAGATGTAGTGTAGTAAAAGTAAAAGTATTGGAAATTGGAAATACTCAAGGGAAGTACAAATACCTCAAAATTGTACTTAAGTACATGTACTCAATACCTGAGTACATGTACTTAGTTACTTTCCACCACTGGTGTTGAGATGCATGAGCACTTTTGTGTGTATGGAGTCAATATGCCATGACTCAATGCTGCTGGTAAATTGGTATCATGAGCATGTCTAACTTGAATCCCATGATGCCTGTCTGCCATTGTTGAAGGAAGAGAGGAGAGAGCAGGAAATGTGCACGTCGGCCCATTCATTCCTGCAGGACTACGGTTAAAAGAGCTCTGAATCCAAACCAAGTCTCTCTCGAAATCCATTTCCACACATTCCACACTCTTGTCTCCCATCTTCTTAAAAAGCCAGTCTTTTCTATGTTTCTACATGTACCTATGTCCTATCCTGGGTTTGATGTAAGTGTGCTAACCTCAGAGGCAGACAGATCGCAACCGCTGATTATGCTAGATTTGCCAGATTTGTAGGCTGCTGTTTTCTTGTCACGTTTCGATGACCTGACCTGTTCCTCTCTCTCTTTTCCAGGCCCAGAGAGGAGGCAACATGCCCACCAGCCGCAGGAAACCCAGGGTGATCTGCATGATATTGGTCCTCAACGTTTTCATCGGCGTCCTGGTGGTCGTGTCTCGGAACCTGGGCGGGGACAAGAGCGATCGGCAAAAGGTCCGCATTCCGTCCAAGAGGTTCTGGCGAAGACAGGTGCTGAGCAAGTCCTTCTGGAACAAGGAGCAGCAGCACCTGGATTTCTTCCACAACCCCATCCTCTCGTCGGCCCTCTCCAACGACTCCCTCCTGGTCGACCTGCCGGACTGGCTGAACGACACGGCGCCCCTCAACCCTTGCGAGACGGACGGCCGCGTGTCCACTCAGATCTGGGACTTCAACACGTTGCCGCAGCGCTTCCAGGACTTCCTGAGCCACATGAACTGCAGGACGTACCCCTTGTTGATCGATCAACCCCACATATGTGATAATAAACCCTACCTCCTGCTGGCCATCAAGTCGCTGGCGCCGCACTTCGATCGGCGGCAGGCCATTCGCGAATCCTGGGGGCGGGCGGGGGTCTTGGCCAATCGCACCGTGGCGACGGTCTTCCTGCTGGGAAGCGCCACGTCCATCGACTTCTTCCCCGACCTGTCGTGGATGCTGGACCACGAGGCGGAGCTTCACGGGGACATCCTCCAATGGGAGTACAGGGATACCTTTTTCAACCTCACCCTCAAGGAGGTTCTCTTCCTGGACTGGTTCAGCCAACACTGTCCCCACGTGCAGTACGTCCTCAAAGCCGACGACGACGTCTTCGTCAACACGCTGCAAATCATCGATTTCCTGGAAGGTCTCCCGGAGGCCAGGGCCGCGGATCTGTTCATAGGCGACGTCATCGACAACGCGGGGCCTCACCGGGACCCCAAACTCAAGTACTTCATCCCGGAGAGCGTGTTCGTCGGACAGTACCCGCCGTACGCGGGGGGCGGAGGGTACTTGTATTCCGGCGAACTGGCGTTGCGTCTCAGCGCGATATCTCGACAGGTGGCCCTGTACCCCATCGACGACGTCTACACGGGGATGTGTCTGAAAAAGCTGGGCCTCGTCCCGGAGAAGCACAAGGGCTTCAGGACTTTTGGCATCGAGGAGAAGTACAGGTACAATCCGTGCGTCTATAAGAGCCTTATGCTGGTGCACAGTCGGACGCCACAGGAGATTATCCAGATATGGTCTTGGCTCGCCGATCCCGCCGTGGAGTGCCAGTGAGCATTCATATCCATCTATGAAGAAGAGTTGCATTTGCTACATACTATTGTTATTGGAGTCCTTTACAACTCTTACGGATGTGAAAGAGTGAACTCTAAGATATCTGTTCGGGTTGTTGTTCAGAAGTGAACAATAAATTCACGCAACAAAGTGTTCTCTTTACCATGTGATCTAATTCAGTGTTTTGCAACCTTTTTAGGCCGTGACCCCCCAAAATAATCATATTTGAACTGGGGACCCCACACTCTTGAGATTGTGGGAGTTGAGGCATTTCATTATTTTTTTACTCGGTTCCACAGATAAATATTAGGTGTTGTGAGCTTGTAGATCTGCTATTTTCATTTTTTTTGCCCCCCTGGAGGTCCCAACCCACAGGTTGAGAACCACTGATCTAATTAGTCACGTTTGAGATAGTGTTCAGTGAATGTGAGCTCTGGAACTTCCATTTTCATTCAATCTACAGTACAGTACTTGGGCAAGAATAATAGAGTTACTTCTTGCTATGAATGGAATGTGAAAAATCTGTATAACTGCAGCAACAATCTCTTTTTCTCTTTACTTACACAAACTGAAGATTTGTTCGACTTTTAAATGATCTGTGAATGTTTTCTCACTGTGTACAGTAGCTGACAGAACAAGATTTTGGTTGTACAGTATGTACAAAGCAACTCCTGGGTAAATGTGTGTAAATATATGATGACTACGCAGCAGGGTGGTGGTGAAAAAGAGTATGAATGCTCAATAAACCCTTCCCGGGATAAATAAATATTTCAAAAACAACAAAAATGTAAAGCAACCTTCCACACAATTAGAGCAACAGCTGGCTCAGGAGGTAGTGGCTCCTGAATTTGTGTGAAACCGTTGAGCAGGTTGGTGCCTTGCATGGTCGCCTCTACTGTCTGTCGGTGTGTGAATGTGAGTGTGAAAGGTCCATGGTTCTACGTTTATTTTAATTGTCACATGCACTAAAATACAGATGTGGCAACATTGCACGCACGCACACACGCACGCACGCACACAAAGGGTGAATGTAACATATTTTAAAGCACTTTGGAGAAGGAGGCTATATAAATGTAGACCATTTGCCACAGAACAACTCATAAAAAGGAATTTAGTCATTCAATTACACCTAAGCTCTTACTACATACAGTACATGGTATATTTTCCACAGTATTCCATTTGGGGACAGTAGGTTACACTCTCTCTCTCTCTGTGGTATTTTTGATTTAATGCCACACAGTTCTGTTCAGTTCTGATCTTAGACCAGCAGGAATACATGTCATTCTGTAGGGGAAATTAGTAACTACTGCACCATATGTTTTACTACTGAACTTCAGCGATATAGAATTGGAGGTTAGTCGTAGTCTGATTCGACTGTATTCGCTCAGCATTACCATTGTGTTTTCATGAAGTGACATACCAAGGTGTTGTATGAAGTTATGTTGTATTGAATTTCGCTGTTGGTTTTACCAACTGCAGCAGGTTACAGTAGGTGGCCAGTGACTTTGACCAGTTTCACTTTCAAAACCTTTGCATCATGCATGTCACACAAACTCTGTTTGTGTGACATGCATGATGCGGCACACGACACCAATGGTTTTGATAATGTGGATTGTGGAAGTTAAATGGTGGATTTGTGGATAGGACTCTATATGAAAAAAAATGTTATATCAACAAAACGCGTCGCATTCTGTTTGTGTGACATGCATGATGCAAAGGTTTTGAAAGTGAAACTGGTCAAGGTCACTGGCCACCTACTGTACATTACTGCATATTGGCTATTGGGAAGCTTGACCATGATGTGACCCTTCCAAAATGTCACTCTAATCACTTGACTTGATCCTATAGACTATTTATGATATTGTTTTAATTTGCTACTACTACTACTACTTGAGACAAATTGAATTCTGATGAACGAAAGTGTACATTTAGTGATTACCGTTAATTGGCTCTTTTGTTTTGTTACCAGCTGTCATTACAGTATGTATGCTGTCAAAGTGAGATATATTGCTGCTGTAATTGTGTACGTGTGTGTGCGTGCATGTGTGTCTAAAGTGAGTTTGACTCTTTTAAGTGTTCATAACAATAACAACTTCGATATCAACTCTCATTTGGAGTTAGGGTGTGGCCTTGATTATTGGTGTTTGTTTGTTTGTTTGTTATATTATGTAAGTCATCGTGGGAAATAAATATCTGGATATTTTTGTATGATAATTCATTTGAAAAAAGTCATCTGTGGATTTATTTTGCTTTTGTTTTAGTGACTGAACAAAAAAGTGACAATCGTCATCCGTGGCCTGCAAGCAGTTCTCTGTGAGCAGGGGCGAGTTTAATTTGCCATGGGTGGTCTCAAGGACAACAATTAGCATAGTTAATTTGTGGTGATACACAGTAGTAGATTGGAGTATAGCTTACTGGGAGAGGGTACAATCTACATTTAAAAACCCTGCAGTGATGCTGCAGGTTTACACCTCTGCTACCACTCTCACAAGGTTATAGGAACACTTTAGATTCATGATAAGACAGAACTCTTTATTTTACTGTAGTTAGCTGCATTTGCTCACTTTTATTACAAAGCCATATGGTTATTTAAATTTTAAGTTGCCTTTTTTTAAATATATGCGGTAATGTAGAAATACATCACTTTAAAAAATAAAAATAACTATTGACATATATCATCACAGTGATAGATTTATAAATGAAGCCTCAACTGTCTCAAATGTTTTTAATTTGATGTGGTTAATCAATGTTATGTCATTGAATGTAATGCATGTAATTTGACACATTCTGGGTGGTTTTGTCAATAGAGGCCTCATGTAGTGTAGAAAAGGGATATTATTGGTTAACTTTATTGAAAGCATACAGCGACCTCTGCTGGTAGCTACACAGTAAAACAAATCATCAGCTTGATATTTTTCACCTGTTGATGGTGAGAGATCTTCCACAGTGGATCACAGTAGATCACACAGATCACAGTGGATTAAGTTAACAGACCTGTTGATCGTCATACATTTTACAAATATTTCAAACAGTCAAAGTAAAATGCCGAAAAAGTGTTTAAGGTTGAAAAGCAGATTCATGTTTCTACTCATATTTAGTATATTTACTCAACTCTGTGACTCTTGGGTAAGTTGTGCATTTTCAATTAATTTTCATCATACCGCCCTCCCCTACACACACACACACACACACACACACACACACATATATATAGTGTGTATTGGTAACATATGTGTATTGGTAACTATGATTGTTGTCTTGTTTTGCAGACAGATATAAACGGCGCCGATGATGGTCGGGGTAAGAATCGCAATTTGAATAGCGCTTATTTTATTATCGCTCATAGGCTACATTATATGATATTGACACTACTTTATTGACAATACTGCGAGCTGTTCATTTAGACACGCCTTATTTTGCATTATAGGGCTTCCTTGATCTGTACACTGTGTTAATCGACTGTATTTCCATTTTCTACACACCCAGTTAAAGCCCAAGCTTTAATCTGGAACTTATTTGAATGAGTAGGCCTAGGCCTAAAACATAACAAAGTACATTTACTCAAGTACTGTACTTAAGTAAAACAAATTTGGCTTTTACTTTACTGGAGTATTTCCAGTTTTCTTTTCTTCATTACATCTGAGGCAAATATTATATATTTTTTTACACCACTACAATTATTAAAAAACTTTAGTTACTGATGGGTCTGATTTTGTACCATTTTCTTATGGATCTAAAGTGAACCATTTTCCATGTATGTGTTAATATGGTTAAAAGTGTCAGTGCCGCTCAGGCAGCCTGCAACATTGTTTTGGTCTGATGGGCTCGTTCTGGTATGTCAACAATATTAGATAGCAGGTTAACTTCGTTGCCACACGGATTTGTTGTTATAAACTCTGTGCATATATGATACCCCAACCTTGGTTGCCCAGGAAACGGAGCCATTCAAGACATAACTGATGGCTGACGTGGTGACGAAAGGCGTAACCCCACGTTATGTGTATAATACTATGTATCTCTGTTTTAAAGAAGAATATATCTGGAACCATGCATTTCCGACGCTTGTAAGATCTCTTCTCTGGAATAAACCCAAATACTATTATTAACACGTTTCCTTCCTCCGTTTATTGATGTAATTAATTCTTATCTGACCGATAGATATGGACCGGTATTAACTAGGAAAAATAAAGCTATCAGTGTAGAAGTAGTGAAGTAGTAGTAGTGTGCTGCCTGAAGCTCATATGTGCATTACCTCCCCTGGCCAAGTAAGGATTCCATATGGAAAGCGTGGTAGGTAGAATGTTAGTGACCAGGGTTCGAGTCCCAGGGCAGCAGGACAGCTATAGGTCATGACATATTCTGAAAGCAGCTTGAAATGAACACATGATTTTACATATCCTGTTCTGCCTTTATTGTTTCACCAGGTGAACTTTGTGCACTATTGTTCTTTCTTTCGTTGTTCTTCAGATGGTCGGGGAAACGACAGAAATGCGTTCTTCGCCATGCAGAGCTGCCACCAGGTGTTGCGCGGCGGCGACCGTGGCGAGTTCTTCTCCCCGGACTACCTTTGCTCCAGCCCGCCGCTGTGGTGCAACTGGACCATCGTCGTGGCGCCGGGCAAGCGCGTGCGTCTCTACCTGGAGGACCTGGCCCCGGAGGACGCCTGCCTCCTCAAGCAGGACCAGATCCACGTCGACGAGCCCGCCGGTTACTTCGCCGGTCACAAGGTCCTGCAGAGGTGCTGGCGAGAGGCCGAGTACATATCGCTCTCCAACACGCTCTATGTGGTCCTGCTCATCGCCGGCTACCCTGATCCTCCATACAGGTGAAGTCCACAATCACAACACCAGAGGCAGCTCCACTGATCATGTCCAACCCAGATTGTTTGGCACAAACAAGGGAATGAACTCGTTCTCATGCTATGCAACACAAATGTGTAATGCCCTGCCTACCTAAAGGAGTGTAAAACCCTACTCACTTTCAAAACTGCCCTAAAAAAATACCTTCAGGAGGCTGCAATTCCAAACTGGCCCCTGTCAAAGTCTTAACCCCCCCCCCTCCTCGAACTGTTTATTGCACATATTTCTTGTTTTTCATACCAGTAACCTGTAAGCTGTTTGTATGACGTTCTGCATAGTGTATATCTATCTATCTCTCATTTGAAATACACTGTTGTACTTTTATGGGCGATCCAGTTTAGAGGACCTTGTATTGTTAAATGTACTTCCATGTACTTTTTCCATGTCTCTCTAAATAAAGTACTTCATTCATTCATTCACACAGGGGATTCTACGGTCGGTATCAAGCTTTTGGACCGCCGGTCGCGTATAGTCCTCCTCGTGATGACGTCGCAGAACGAGGCAGGAAGCCTCGTGTAGAACACAAGGTCACACAGCAGCCTGTTGGTCAGAGGTTCAGCTTCACTAGGTTCACGCCCACGATCGATACGAGCCCACAGAAGACGGTTTTATCAGAACACCCCACGTTTCTTCCTCAGGCTGACTATGAAGGTATGTATAGGGCTGGGACGATATGAACATTTCATGTCACGATTATTGTGACCAAAATATTGCGATTTATGATATTATCGCGATATAAATACGCAAAATATGCGTAAAACTCTTAAAATGCCACTTTTGTTAACCACTTCTTGAATCCTAGCATCCATAGTCTGGGGTGGAACATTTGCCAAAAATAGCAGATCTACAAGCTCACAACGCGTTTTTCTTTGCGACGCGTTGTGAGCTTGTAGATCTGCTATTTTTGGCAAAAAGAGATTTAGAGTGAAAAAAAGACTGTATCAAGTACGTTCTTTACAGGTGCGTTTTACCAATTCTAGGGGGTTTTAAGTGGTACCGGATATGCAGCTCGGCAAAGCTGAATTGATCCCAGGGTATGACTGAGGACAATTTCACGATAAATTTAAATCTCTGCGATACATTTATTGTGAGCGTTTTTTTTCTATCACGATAAACGATAATGATGATTATGGTCCCATCCCTAGGTATGTATGATGATGATGACCAAGCTGAGCTTCCAGGGGAGGCTGAGGAGGAACAAACTGAGATCGATGATGGCACCTTGACGTCATCACCCATAATTCGGGGACAGGAGGACAGCAGTCCTCAAGTGAATGACAGTGATGTATCCCGTTTAACCATTATGCCCAACATGGCAATGTCCACCCAGGGGATTTACCGTGCAGGGAGAGGTGCTTCTCACGCAGTCACACAACAACAAACCACAGATGAAGGCCAACATCCCCTCTCTTCTTCACGCCAACATACGCCCTCAGCAACACTGAGAGATGTGGATGCCCAGACACAAGAAGACACCCCTCTTGTTGTTGAGAACGACTCCACACCAGGTCCAACAGAGGTCACCGCCGCTGCAACGGTTGGAGGTTTAGAGCAAGTTGGAGAGGATGAGAACAGTATACAGCAGCTCATTAAGGCTTCACGTGATGTCGAGGAGACACGCACCCACCCTCACCCCCACCCCAACATGGTGGAACCACGCTTGGGCCATAGAAGGCACGGTGGGTATATACAGCAAAAGATGTTAATTTAACCACTTAATTTACCGGGTTTCCCTGGGGCTCCGTACCTGATCCACTCCTTTTTTCCCTCTGCACCAAATTTCTTTGCTGACAATAGCAGACCTACTGAGATTGTACAGTAGATCTGCTATTTTTGCCAAATGTTTGCCCAAGTATAGGGATCCTAGGGTTAATGTGGTTAACTCTTGACAGGTCAGTCATGAACTGTAGCTTACATACCTCCTGAAAATAATTGTACATTGGATTTTTATCTTCTGGCAAAGCAACAAGTAACTTTACCCATTCTTCTGGAAGGTTATCACATCAAGGTTCAAATTGGCATAAAGTCATTCAGGTTAGGTAGGTTAAACATTTATAAGCAAACTATAGGGTCCCATCTTTGCAGTTCAGCTAAAAGGTAAAGATACAGATTTCATATACACAGGGATACTTTTTGCCACTCGGCCCATCGTACATGTAAGTAACCTAAGTGGTCTCCTTTGGGTGTGCACTGGTAGCTGACCAGTGTGTTGATCATATAATTGACACATCCCTGGTTCGATTCCAGCTGGAGATGTGTGTGTTGCATGTCTTCCTCTGTCTCTGGCCTACTTTTTTAAAAATAATAATCAATGGTCCTTTTTGCATGTGTACAATATGTACAATAGAACTGAGCTGTAATGCCTAATATTAAATGCTGTTGTTACAACAAGTCAAATACTGTTCTCAGTCAAGTATAGCTTTGCTTTTTATCTGTTGTGTTTGATGTTGGCCTGTGTCTGTTCTGCTATAGGAAATGACAGAAATCATACCGGACACATTCCACATCTACCTGGGGGTGAGCCAACTGAGCGTTAGGAAATCCTATCATATTACTTTTATGAAATATGTGTGGTTAGTTACATGACTTAACCTCTTGTTTTGGTTGCTTCTCAGATCTTCTTTTTGAAGTCACCGTCGAGGTCAGTTTCCAACATGATCCTGCAGAGGCCTGGGAGGATGTAGCGACGTCACTGCTGAAGTCCGTAGTGGACTTGGTATGTCAAAAAGAAATTGCAATACCATAAATCATAGTGTTCTCCAGTGTTGAGTTTGTCGACTAAAACTATGACGAAAAATGTTCGTCAACTACCTTTTTTCACTGACAAACTAAATAAAAACTAAGCTACGATGACTAAAACTAAGACTAATTTCGTCAACAAATAAAAACTACACTAAAATGTTAGTGAGGGACTAGTGGAGAATTAAAAGACAAGTCATTTTATGTTTGGTTGCACTCGGGTGTTGCGCTCTGTAAATAGCAGATCTACAAGCTCACAACACGTCGCGCTGCGAGCTTGTAGATCGGCTATTTTCAGCACGCAACCAAGTGTAAAATCAGCCATTCCGATGCCATCAAGGCACCGCCACAATACATTTTAGTCGACTAAATCAACTGTAGATTTAGTCGACTATAATCTTATGATATTTAGTCGGCTGAAAGTGGACTAACAGTAAAACATATCAGATGACTAAAATATGACTAACTAGCTAAATAGAATTTTATTCAAAAGACTATGACTAAAACCAAATCGACATTTGCTGTCAAAATCAACACTGGTGTGCTCCTTTACTGCTCTAACAATTTTCTTTGAGAGGTGATTTTAAATATTGATTTTGATTACCTACAGCCCCCTGGGAAGGTGTTCCAATGCCATGTCAGATTAGCCCATGTCATACAGTAATCTTATTACAACATCTGTCTTGTTTCCTTAGATTTCTACACGGCTGGTTCTTCATAACCCTATAAGCACATCATCCAAAAGAACAATAAGGTATGTGTACACGACGAACGCACCTCGGAGTATCACCTGTGTTCCATTCTGAAGTACAGCATAATATGATTGTATGTTTATGGCTTTATGTATATGCTTGTCTGCAAATGTCTCCTAAACCTTCCTCAAACCGCTGTGGCTGAACTGTGCAGAATGCAGCAGCAGTCACAATTCAGAACATGATGTAAATTACGTACTAAAATCTGAGGCCATTGGGTGTGATGGCTGTCAAAATACTACTACTTCAACTTCAAACACATACTCATCAACAACTATGACACTTTTCCACTGCATGACACTACTCTCCTTTTGTTTTGGTTTTCCGTTAGGCTAAAGTACCTGGTACTTTTTGGTCTCGCCTCAGTTGAAGCAAGCTGAGGCGATAACCAAAAAGTGAAAACACTGCAGACTATAATTGGTCAGAGAGAATTGTCACTAGTGTCTTTGTGTCATTACATCAGGATGGACTCCCCTACACTGCACGAAAGCTCCCAAATACTGTTAATAAACTTTTAAACTAGCTGTTGTAAATTACAACTTACACAATATTGATTAACTATTTTGAGCCTAAAATGTTATTGGAAACCGTTTTCTTGGGACTGTGCTCTCCTAAGCAGTTGGTTGGTTGTAGCCGTGAGAACAGCTACATTGATAATCTTGCAGATCGGGGATCCGATCTGCAATATTACACATGCTATTAAGCCTTTTTTGACTGCATTGTGTCATCTCTGTGCCCAGGTTGGATGCAGGTGTGCTGTATATCCTCTGGCTCCAGACCGGGGAGGCACCTGCGCGTCACAGGGCTCTCCCTGCTTCCCTGGAGGGCCTTAGACACACCGCCATCAGCCTTGGGGACAGTGAGAGGCAGGCTGTCATTGTCTCCATGTCAACAAAAGGTATACAACCACGGTTCAGCAGCGTTCTCAAAGTATTATGCTAATGTAACTGATCTAATGGATCTGCTATAAATTGGGGGCAAATATTTTTTTTTAGTATATTAGTTTTTGCATTGGACTTTAGAACAGAATTACACTGCGTACTAGGGCTGAAACAGTTAATCAAACTATTTTTGCTATTAGTTGTACGATGAAGCATATGCCTAATGGTTAAACACATGATTATTGTGTCTGATTATTAGTCATTATTTCTATGCTTAATAACTTGTGATATGTACAGATAATGTTCAATTAAATACACACAATATACTTAAAATGTCTTAAGTCTTGTAGATCAGATATCCTGTGTTCATGCGTCATTCTGCCATGTGTTCATCTATTTTAGATGTCAATGAGTGCGGGACTCAGCTGGTGCTGTGTGACATCAACGCCGAGTGTGTGAACCATTTTGCGACCTACGCGTGCCACTGCCGACCCGGGTTCAAGGACCTGTCCCACCTGGGTTCAGGAGGAACCCACTGTGTCGATGTGAAGGCCTCTGGTACGCACCAGCACAAGGAAAACAAAGTTGTGGTTTTGTGACATACCCCTTAACACAGCCGCAGTAATTGACCACAGACGTTTTTCTTGCACCATACTTGGGGGGGGGGGGGGAGACGCAAGAGAACAAGAAGGGGTCTAATAATGTGGATCTCAGACAAAATTCTGTACAAATTGTGACATTTTCCTTTGGGGGAGTTAACTTCCTTGGCCTGGCAGTGTGACAAACGCACAGACGTACTACGCCATAAACATTGGCTGCCATGTGAATATGGTCAATGCTGTTCGGGTTTGACCTCTTTGAATATAGGCGTAATCAAATCCATATTGTGTTTTTTTTCTGATTTTTGCTCTTGATAGTGTTATGGGTAAATTGTTACACTCAGTTAAATTAACAGTCAGTGTTACTGTGTGTGAAATGTGAAAATTCACATATAGAAGAATACAAGTGCCCTGACCTGGACAGATGTAATTATTTTTATGATATTCCTACCCCCAGCCTGTAGCTCTGGGCCGTCCGCTGAGATGACCAACGGAGTGTACGTGATGTTCTTCCTGCTGAGCGCCCTCATCCTGATCACACTGCTCGTCGTTGCTGCAATGTGCCACCGTCACCACACGGGGGCCTTCATCTTCACAAACGGGCCCCACATAGCTGACGGCAGCCTTCCAGATCCTTGCTCTGACCACCTGCCCCCTCCTCCCCCGCCTATAAGACGACCCAAAGACGGCTGGTCCCACCCCGAGGACTGCTGCCCTGCTGTAGACCCGCACCTAGTGCGCTTTAGTCCTCTCCTACCACTAGACAGCTACATAGACCCAGTGGCAGAAGCAAAGATGTGACGTTTCCATTCATGTTATGGTCGCTTGAAAGTAATGATGCCTCATAATATTGTGTGTTAATTATGAATTTTCACTGTATGGGAAGTCTTATCTTTCAGTGACATCACTTGGCCTATTCATTCATGATTTTGGCATTAATAAAACTACTCACTGCGATGTATTTTTTTGCTGTTATTATTTTGAATATTGATACTAATGTTGACAGATCTCCCCAGGCTTCTAATATTCCATTTAAAGCTGCAGTCCATAACTTTTATGTTCTTCCCGGGATTCAAACCCTTTTGTCCCGGATGAAAGACCAAATTTCTACAAACAGGGGAGTGCGACAAGTCCAGGTGTAGCCTACTTTGGGATTTAGTGACAACCAGACATTATCGCAATATATAACCTACCGAGTGCCGCGCTATGAGCTTGTAGATCTGCAATTTTTTTGACACATCGTGAAAATGTGTGCAAATCTTTGAAAATATTTTTCAAAGCGAATTAACTCAAATCTTTGCTTCTGGGGTGGTCGCTGGAACAAAATACTTTGACGTGGGTGTCCGTGGCCAAGTACATATCATTTTGGGGGTCCTTGACATGAAAAAAATTGAGAAACACTGTTATAATGGACACAGGAGATGTACAGTATCACATGGAACTGAACTTTTGATTGTGATTTTGTTTACAGTCTACTACTACTAGGCCACCGTGTAGCATTTCATGCTGGGAGTGAAGTCCACTCACTAATGTTGGGTTGGGAGACAGGGTGGCCCACCTTGTCCAAACCACAATAATAGGCTTACCGCACCTAATCCAAGGCAGTGTGCTGTCACATGGGGAGTCTGCTGACCGACCTTTAGTTTATTGTAGGGCGGTTTGCTCCTTTAGTGCCTTTGTGTTCAAACGCTACACTTTCCCTTGAGAGGAGAAATATCCACTTTATTATTCACTTTTCTTAAGTCACTTTTCAAGGGCCTTCTCTTGAGAGGGGGTCATGTATATTGTAGTCTAGAACTGAAGTGATGCCTCAGTAGTTTACTAAACCTGAGAGAAAACTCACAATTTGGGCAAATAAACCTTAATTCTTGTTTGTTTTGTTAGTTGCATATCATACATTTAAATGTGCAATATATGTGTTATCACGAAAAAGGACACTTAATCAGTTGATTCATTAGCTACGGAAAGCCCTAAACCCAGAAAAGGTTTTTCTTGTATTAGCAAAGGCCTTGACTTGAATAGACAGAAACCTTTATTGATCCCACAGTAAGAATGAAGCAAAGATACAGTTATGGTTAACTACAGAAATACGGTAACAATGTAATATAAAAGACAGTATAAAGATGACTTACCTGGGCTGGTCAGACCACCAGCAGGTGGAAATAAAGGCATAATATGTCGTAAGCTTTATATCACAAATAAAAACTGCATATAAGTAGACTTAAAGACTTAGATTGACCTGGCCACCTGCACTGAATATG
The DNA here is from genome assembly GCF_963454915.1 of Gymnoscopelus microlampas. NCBI lineage: Eukaryota > Metazoa > Chordata > Actinopteri > Myctophiformes > Myctophidae > Gymnoscopelus > Gymnoscopelus microlampas. The sequence continues at coordinate 53,530,526 of NC_139939.1, read as the reverse complement.
CAAGCCATATTTTAAACGTAATTTGTAATAAGTTGTAATAATTGTGAATGTATTACAAACTACTAATTCTGAGCTATATAGAGATAAAGATTGTTTTCTCTTTTTCTCACTGTACCACACATTCACACCTGGGAGCTCAGCTACCTAGTTGTACAACCAAAGTCTGATGGTCACTGATCAGCTCCACTGGGGAAGTTTGGTGTTCAGTGCCTTGCTCAAGGGCACTTCACTGAGTTGAGGGAAGGGTGAGTGTTGTCAGGTGGTTAACCGGGAGCAGCACCAGTGTACATACTGTAAGACAAGAAGACAGGAGGGGATATGCTGATAAAGCATGGACAGTTCTCTGTCTCCCTGGCAAGACCACACCATAAATGTAAGCACACATCCATTGTTACACGCACATGACCATTTTCAAAAAGCATACCGTAGTTTGTTAGATATTTTTAAGTAAGCCACTGGATTCAGTTAATTTCATTATGGTACAAAAATCACATTTGCAGAGACTTAAAACCTGCTTGAGAATGAGATAGTTAATAATAATTGCATGGTTGTTTTTCTGTCAAAGTTGCATTAGGATTGCATTTAATACATTTTTAGGCATGGATTTGGCTAATTTGAACAGTTTCTGACTTCCATGACTTGTAAACATGAATTGTTTAACCAATATTGACAATTATTTAAAAAAATAAAGCCATTCTTGAGAAAATTGTCTTTGTTTATGACTGAAGCTTTGAATTCTGACATTTAGCTACACTATTATTACCCGCTTTTAACAGATCCATTTTTGTGGTTGTTTTCCATGCTCGTCACGTCTCACAGACAGTGGGGTCCGTGCAGCTCTCCACAGGACAGGGGGGGGGGGGGGGCACACCCTCAGCTCTCTGTTGGCCCTCAGGTAGAGCTGGAGGTCAAGGGGGTCATACCCCACTCCACCCCCCTACCCCCACGGCTGTCTTCACCTACCTGCCTCTCCACTGCTGGCCCCCAACTGAGCATGGAAGCATTGTAACTGTTTTCAAACCGCGAACGCATCTTTGTCATTTTAAGATTTCTTTGGTAATTAAAAAATGATTGTGTATATTAATGTATTTGGCCATAGACCACCATCTAATTTTTTTTTGTTCCAGGGACCCAGATGTTTATATATATATTCAAATATTTTCACAAATGCCCAAGATTTTTCAAAAAATAGCACATCTACAAGTTTGTATATCTGCTATTTTTGACAAGCTAAAGTGTAAAATATGGATAAAGTGCATGGTTACACGGATGCGTTCCCGGTTTGAATGGGTTAACGTATGTGGGGGGAGAACCTCCATGTGTGATGTTGTGCTGTCGGCCAGTGGCTACTATCCAAATGTTAGCCTTTCAGTTATTTTTGTCATCCAGTGGAACAAAATCTCCCTTCTACCAAAATAACCCCCAGCAATTTTTATTATTATCTTTTTTAATAAATAAGATAATAATACATTTCTATTTCGTTCAATTTCTTCTTGAAAATGTAAATTTCTTTATTTTAGCTATTTTCGCTATTCACTGTACGCCGAAGTACCTATTCTCCTAGTGCTTAAGCGGTGAAAGCCACCACGCTGAGACAAATTCCTTTACCACTGTTGACCTGTAGTTATGTGTATCATCTATCATGACCTCAAGAGAAGTGACCTCTTTTCATCTGGATGACTTCCATACTTCCTCCACTGTTATTCCTTTTCCAATGGCGGTTGTTTGGAGTTGTGAGCCTCTCTCTACATGGTGTGTCAGAGAGGCCAGGCTTTGTCTTCAGGACCACAGTGAGAGCTGTGAGGGGTTCTGTTCTGTACTGTGTTAGTGTTGGAGAACAGTGATCCGCTCTGCTAGATGGACAAGGACACAGAAGGACCTGATGTGTACAGTGTTTAATGAACCTCTGTGTACACTGTAGTGGCAGCTTGGGTGGGCTTACTCGCCTCTCTTGAATTGCCCTTGTGATACTGTATTTGTCCTTAATGTACACTGTATGGCATTGGCAGTCAGCTCGTTTGTACTTTGGCAGGGCAAAATACAGATTTTCTTACTGTCATAAGTTATATTATTTGCTGCCCTAAATTCCACAAAATATAGGAATTGCATGAAACTGTTGTTGTATCTACAACATGTTGGTTTACAACCAAATTGAATGTATTTGGTTGCGGACCCCCATTTGAAAAGATCTTGTGACAGGGACTTCCACAAGAGATGATTTGTCAGCATTTGTCAACATTGTTCGAAAACAGACAATCTACAAGATCACAGATAGTCTATTTTCGCATGAAAAATAAAACAGGGCTGTGTTTAAACTGTTCCTCATTTTTCTGGGAATCCCCTGCAACCCCCTCAAGGACCCCTGGGGGTCCCTGGACCCCACTTTGAGAACCAACGAGTTAAAGTTATGTGAAAGACAAATGTCTGTTGTCCCACTTCCAAACCAAACAAATTGATAGGACACTTTAACAGTTTTCTGATACGTTGCTTTACTTGCTGATTATTAAAGGTCGTTTTATTTTGACGTTTCAGTCTGAAAAGGCCTCGCAACCAATCAGAAGGTTCCATCCCTTCAGGCTATGGCATGGTAGAACGTCTCACGTGGTGTGCAGTGCTATTGTTTGTTTCCTGCAGGAGCGGGCTGGCCAAGGGATAGAGACATGGCCAACGTGCAGAATGTTTGTTACCAAGTTGCTTATTTGTAACCTAAAATGTTTTCAGATACATATTTTAGTTTGCTGATTAAGTGCTTCTGGACGTCATTTGAATTAGATTCAAACCGAGTAGTTCTATAATTAAAATGTTTGGAGGAACACGCAGCTATGGGAATAACACAGGTGAACGAAAACAAGATTCGTTTATATTCATGAAAGTGTTTGTCTGTCATCACCCAGTACGTTTTCATTCACAGGAAGTAATTAAAGGTAGGGTAAGTGATATTTTTGGGGTTAAAACAATTTAAAAAAACACTATAGGCCTATATTGTGATAGTAATCATTGCTATAGAGTGTTTGTTCAGCTCCAGCTCTTTAATAAACAGAAAATACCTTTTCAGGTAGGTGACAAAATGTCAGCCAATCAGGAGAGAGTACCCATTTACTAGCTTCATTTGTGTTCCAGTTCCAATTTTGTCTGCTCATTTCTTTGTGTCGTCAATTTCACTTCAATTTTTAATCTGTATCCTGACTGAGGTCTCTATGCTGATTTGATAAAATTGGTATCCCGACCTGAAAATATATTTTCTGTTTAATAAAGAGCGGGAGAGACAACTCCTGTTACTGAACAAACACTCTATAGCAATGAGTACTATCAGAACATTTACACTTATTTTAACCAAATAAAATCACTTACCCTACCTTTAAGATTGTCTTTTTTAGGGACTTTTGATGTAAAAAATACCCAAAAATTAAAAAAGATATCTATTTGGTATGCCCATATGATGAGCACAGATATGCTCTAAAATTGTGAAAAACGTATTTCTCATTTCACTTTAAACCTTTAAATTCATCATTTAATCACCATTTACTTCCACTCTGTTTCGGTAACATTGCTTGATCAAAGGCCTATAGAGTTGACTGTTGTGGGGCAGAGCTGATGGGGTGATGTCATCATGATGACCACAGGGCAGCCTGTGTGTTCTGTGTTGCTAGGGGGGAAATAAAAAAAATGTTTGAAACGCTGACCTTGCATCTCCCAAACGGGATGAGCTCAGCGATAATCCCACAGATTTTTATTAACCTGATATGAGTGTTGTGTCGCTATTATATCAGAGGAAAGACTTTATTTTTTTTTCTGTCCCATGGCACATTGTATTGGAATTTCCTTCTGCAATTTATTTTTCTATTAGCAGAGCCCTGTGAAGTGTGATTGGGCTGTGAGCTGCTGGTCTGCAGGCCGAGGCGGTGAGTGGACTGGCTGGACCGATAAGGGACCCGGCCGTCTGAGCGATCCTCTACTACAGCACACTGACCGCGGCTATATGTGAACTCTGATTGAATCTAGATAGGAGGTGGCTGCACTGACCCCCGCATCCCATATCACCAAGACCTCCATTCACACAGCCATGACCCACCACCACCTCTTTGGCACACCCAAATAAATCACGGTATGTTATTACTATTTTTATTTTTTTTGTCGTTGTAGATGATGTTTTTACTTCTTATACCACTTTGTAAAGTGTTATCAAGTGCTTTACAGACAATAAAACAGTAATACAGACCAGTGCAATTTGGTGACATACATTAAAAATGAATGAAGATTAACTTTGTATTTAAGAATACAATTGGGGAAGTAGGGGAAGAATACAATGGGTATAAACTAGAAAAGTGTGCTCCTCGGAGCACATGCAGGTCTCCGCCAGGCCAGGTTGCCTACCCAGAGCCTGCAAACTTTGGTCTTAGCCACTTAAAATGGTATCTGAAAAATCAAACTGATCACATGACCCTAGAGATAATGTGTACCGATTTGTGTATCGGTACACAAATCTGGCCTCCAGAGAGTGTGCGTGCACAGTTTCACGTCGATCTTGCAAACGGTGCCGGAGATTAGCTGACATTTGTTGGGCAATCAAATCCAAACGTTTGTGATGCCCATAAATCCACCCTCCACCATCCAATACATAGGACCAAAACAGGATTTCAGGGGCGGGGCTGAAAAACAACTGACAGGATTGCGGTGGCATTTGGAAGCATGCAGGAGTGAGGGAGGAAGAGCGAGAGAGGGGGAGGGAGGGAGGTAGAGAGCCTATTTCACCAACACAATAACTCAGTCATGGCTGGGTAACAGAACCTGAACACGCTGATCTGCAGCCCAACCCTGGCAATGCCAGGCACGCTGAAATCCTGGTGCAAAGCTTGTAATTAATAAGACCACAACTAGAGTTGTGTATTAGTTGAGTTGTGAGTCATTTGGGGGGGTGTTTCCGAGTTTGTTTTGGTCTTTTCAGTACCCTCCGGTGGTCAAATCAGCCAGCCTCATTATAATAGTTTTAGCACTTGCTTTGCGCAGCTCCACTAAAAATGTGACACTGTTAAGCAGGTCAGGTCATATGGCTTTGATTTCCTCTGCAAAGTGTTATGTATGGTTTACTGTCAACACACTTCCAGAATGTCTTGAGTGTATTGATGAAACAGAAGGCTTTCTGGTGGGTGTGAAGGCATAACCTGAGGCTTTCTTCTCCACAACCATCCACTCTATTCCCCTTTTTACCATAAAGATTAGCCTACTCCCCCCCTCCCTCAACCCAGAGCAGCTGTGGATCAATATTGGGACATCTGTTCAATATGGGTCTATAACCTATCCTGATCTTAGACCATTCATGTTTTCCTCCATGTGCTTTGAAAAGTGGATTGACATCAGCTGTTTTGGCCGATAACAAAATAAAAACTAGCATGTGTCTTGTTCAGGGCCTGTTGGGAACTTCATTTTGTAATTTAATGTAAATTCATTTAGTTAAAATGCTGTATATTTCATAGATTATTTCATTAAACATATGTTCATTTTGATGCACGTTTGTGTCATTGTAATGTTTTAACACAAATATTTATATTATATATCTACAAAATATCATCTTACTTAGATTCTTAATATTCAATATCTATCTATCCATTCATCCACCTTCTACCGCTTGTGCAGAGTCAAGTTGTGGAAGTGAAAGTTGTTCTAGCAGAGAATCCTAATAAGTTTTTGTTATTAATGCAAGATTTTTGTATAGCTTCGGCCGTCGAGTGTAAAGTTCTCTCCCTGAGCGAATGAAACCTATTGGATGGAGCTAGTACAATAACAATAACCCTCTCTTTTCCACAGAGGCCAGGCCATATACTTTAATGATACTTGCCTTATTTACAGCTAAAAGTATATCAGGCACCTGATAAGAATATATTCACGTAGAATTACTTAATTGACTTAAATATGACTCAAGTAGCAGTAAGGTTACTTATAAAAGTACAAAAGTAGCTTATGAGGACTCCATACGGTCACATATTGGCTGTAAGTAACCATTTACATATGAATACATTGTACCAACCCCATCTCTGATTCAGGGAATGCTGTCCATCTTTATTTATGGATCATAAAGCTTTCTCAAAGATTGACTTGGTTTGAAGTAAACTTAAATAGAATCTCCTCCTGAGTGTTCCATAGCAGCATACTGTAGGCTACTCTGTAATTCTTCCCTTTCCAAAAGTAGTTCTTCTAAAATATATTCACTGCAAGTGAAAGTAGAATGACTTCTACCCTTGCTATTAAAGGATGCATGCTTTGTCAGACTGACCTCATGGCACGCACAGAGGAAGTTGCAGTGAAGAAGATTAGTCTACAGGGGGCAGTGCCAAGCCTTATCCTCTCTCCCTCTTCTTCTTCAAGCTTTAATCATTCTTCTGGCATAATAAGAGAAACATTTATAGTCATATCCCAATAATAAAAGAGGTGTCTCATTGTCCTTTTTTCATTCAATACATTGTCACAACCCAGAGCCCTAATCCTGCAAACTGACGGACAGTTGCATCCTGGGAAAAGAGGCGCACGCCATTGTCTGAGTGAGTCAAATCTGTTAAGCCCCCAATTCCTCTGTAGGCATTTGCATATTCGGAAGTATTTCTTTACTAAAGGGCCAAATCCTCCTTGTGTGTGATGTGAGGCATTTTTAGTATCATTTGTGAAGTATCTACATGCACTATTAGCGCGGCATAATACCTCCATATAATGTGGCAGCATAATCTGGCAGATAAGATGGGTTTTTTCTAAAGTGTAGCATTACGCTGGGATGAAACGCCACAATTTCAGGCACATTCAAAGGGGCTCAAATGTCATCAGAAATGTCAAGTGCCTCTGCAGTGACGGGATACCAGAATGGCTCTTTTTTTTCCCTTGTTATTATCGTTTTTCATCCCTGCCACCATTCCTCGAATTTACCAACCTGCTGAAAGGTCTGGCTGTGTGTGGACCTGGCCCTCTGTAATGTAATGTAATGTGGCTGGTCCTATGATAAAGCACTGCTACCTCTGACACATTTGCACTGTAAAATCCTTCGTGTTAATTTAACACTGAGAGTGTACATGGTTTACAGTGATAGTGAACCAAATGGAACCAATGGTGCATTTGGTTCCATTCGTACACTCTCCAGTGTTAAATTAACATTGGTGATTGTTCTGTGTGGCCTATCTCTCCCTCCTTACCACTCTCTTTCCTGATTATAGCAGGATGACTTTCCAAAATTTCAATAGAGTTAGTCTGTTTGTTATCTGTGGCCTTGGCTTTGAGCGTGATGGTGTATACATGGCTGTGTCTGGCATTCACACACCACTGCGGGGCCTTCTCTAAGATATTAGTGCGGCGCTCTGGAGTCCCTTCTGCAAAAGCGTTGATAAGATTGTTGAATTCAGGTGGCGGGGCTGCAGCATGATGGTGAATAGAGTAATGGAGGTGTGTGTGTGTGCTGTATAAATGCGGAAACTATGACGACCCCTCAGAGTGAGCCTGTATACCGTCTGTCATTCTATCTGCAGAGCACATGTACAGTAGGCTATGTACAGCGATGTGGGATCCGGTTTCAAAATCACCCTTTTGTTCGAAGTGATGTTGTGCGGTGTTGCAGCACCACTTATTCTCTGGTGCGTTACAGTGTGAAACACACACACACACACACACACACACACACACACACACACACACACACACACACACACACACACACACACACACATATGCACGCACGCACGCACGCAGAACCACCAGTGGTGTAAAGTAACTAAGTACTTAATACTGTACTTAAGTACAATTTTGAGGTACTTTTACTTTACTGGAGTATTTCCAATTGTCTATACTTTTACTTTTACTCCACTACATCTCAGAGGCAAATATTGTTATATATTGTTACAAAATATTTTGCTCTACTATACAATTATTTGAAAACTCTAGATACTTTGCAGATATAAATGATTACATTATAAAACATAACTTAACCACTTCAGCCCTATTTTATACCTAGGCTCTTTGACAATAGCCAATCTACAAGCTCAGCGTTGTGAGCTTGTAGATCTGCTATTTTCAAACATTTTAGTACTCTTGGTACTTTAAGTACATTTTCATACCAATACCTTTGTACTTTTACTCAAGTAAATTTAGCATTCCGGATTTTTACTTGTAACGGAGTACTTCTACATTGCATTATTGATACTTTTACTTAAGTAAAACATTCGAGTACTTTTTCCACCACTGTGCGTTCCAGTGTGAAACACACATACTGTATACACATATGCATGCATTGCATGCACAGTGCACGTACGCACGCGCGCGCGCGCACGCACGCACGCACGCACGCACGCACGCACAGAGATGGAGGAATTTGTGGGAGCCACTCTGCATCTGTTCTGTGTGCTGGTGTTTGCCTATTTGTTTTGTTCTTCCAACACTGTGGATCCAAGCGTCGATTTCCATCCAGCGAGGGACACATGAAAAGAGCCATGGCACGAACAGAAAACAAGCCCTCAGAGACGGGGAGGATGAAATGAAAACACAAGGAAAAAGAAACGTAGACCCAGGAATAAGCTGCGATTAAACCACAAACAATGAAGCAGGCGGAGATGAGAAGAAGGAGAGAGAAAAACACACACGCAACAATGCGAGCAAATAGAACGGGCAAACAAGGAACGCCACGCGTGTGGAGAGAAAAAAACAAATTGTTGGCAACGACAAATCACACACGACTGCCAATTAATGGAGCATCGTTTTTTTAAAAAGGGAGCCTGGAGTTCTGCTGAAAATGGAGACAATCAAAACACATCACTGTAGATCACCAACGCACATGAAATATGCTGTTGGAGATGGAGAATGTAGTTGCATCAGCATTATGCAGTGTTCCAGGCCCAATCCGGGATATGTTTTTGAACTTATACATTGGGTTTATGTTAACTCACATTCTTAAAGCGGTTGATTTGTAGATGGGGGGGAATATGCTATTTGGAAATGTCTTACCCCATCATGGATCAAAAACACAGGACTGATTTACTCAAATGTTTACATTGATCAAAGTAAACAAAGATTTTACAGCCCCAAAATAATACAGCAAATAAAAAATATATATATATATTAGCTGTCGTAGGGTTAGTCACTCTAGCTGTGTCAGTCACCGTCCTAGAGAATAAAAACATGTCTCCATTATCTTTCATTTTTGGTGATGGGGCTACCCATTAGTTTCTGTTTCACTGACTGAAGCTTTAACCATAACATATGTAACAAAAATAACTCCTGCATCCTGCTACACTAATTGACGAGCATTGACATAGAGTGTTGGTGCCCAGTTGTGCACAGTCTCACAGCAGACACATGGCTCAACTAACTCCACACTTTCCACAAAAAATCCTCAATATTCTGTCTAGAGCACCAACTGCTTCCCCTACAGTTACTGTACTTGCACAATGTACAATTAACTTCCACAGGTAGTGCAACGTCAAAATCGTCACAACTTTTTGGACAACAGATCTACAACGTGCGTCGACGCGTTGTTGCCTTGTCTATTTAAATGTGTAACCGCATTTATCTTTGACTTGATTTTATTCTCTGGGCAATGTTTCACAGAGTCATCCCTACTGTCTGTTCCATGCTTTTGGACAAAATTGATCTGTCTTTGCCACCAGCAGCAGACTTCATTGCTGTTCAAAGCTCTTCATGTTGAAGCATAGTGGTGCTGTTACAATTCACTGGATCCCTGACACCCTGACACAAGCTCTCTTATGACAGCTGAGGGCTTTTTAACAATCTGTGTGCAGGCAGTGGACTGGCTCTTCTTAATTAGTACTTTTGTCTCTGGATAGAAGTGTGACCTCTTCTCCTTTGCACTCTTGGATGAATTCACGCTCGCTTCTTGTCCACGAGATTCCATTCGCTTTACATGGTCGGTGATGTGCGATTTACACTTTATTCAGCATACGACACCAGTGTGTCACTGTCTTTCCTGTGAAATGGCCATTTCCCAGGCCAAGTGGGCATAGCCTGGTTCCAGACAAATCTGCCATTGCAAAAAATAAATTGCCCTCGGCAGATTAGGTCTGTTCCCTCTCAATAGAGATTGGATTTCTCTCCCTCCGAAGTTGCGAGGGACCAATCAGGGCCCAGTTTGCAAATATGGGGCGGGTTTGTCACCAGAGGCATTTTTTTTTGCCCCTTGGAAATGCAGGTTCCACACTAATTAAAGATTCCAGACTAATATCTACGCAGTGATAGTCTGGCCATGCCAGGCTAAAGTGGGCATTCCTCTGTTCTCAAACATGCTTCTCAAGGGCTTAAAGCCTGAAATGATACTGACTGAGTGACATGCATCGAAAAACCGTGACAAGTGTCCTCATACCCACCTCCTCCTCCTCCTCCTCATTGACGGCCATGGTTTCCCTAGCGTGTCTGTCTGGAGACTAGGCTACTACAACAACCATCGCCTCCTCCTCCATTTGGGGGAATCAGAGATGACCTTTGCATGAATAAAGTCAAAGAGGATTATATGGGGGAGAAGAGACCTTCCCAATGTCGGCCATATGGGGGAAGAGGCAGATGCGACCTCCTTTTGAACGTGGCTTGAGTGTTGATGCCTCCTCCATCCTTAAAGGCTGTGTTCGCAAGCTCTGCGTGTATACGTGGATTATGATGAGATTGCAAAAGCGAAAAGAAGCTCATATTTATATTTACAAACAAGAGGAATATTTCAAATATGTAATTCCATACTGATGCTATGCTTTTTTCGGTTATTAGCCTCCTGTCATTCATCCGTTTCGCCGGAGGTGATAATATCACCAGGTAATATCCTTATCTGATTTATTTGCCACTCCTATCTAATCCATAGGTTACAAGATGTACAAACACGGGATGTATTTGGTTAAGTAAAAGATCTGTCCATCACACTGCAGGGATTATGGCAATTGAGCTTATAGCTACCTTTCTTTACCACACAGTAAACTGAAGGCCGTTGTTGGATTTCTGATAACGCTAGTAGGATATTTTATCTCAGAATTAATTCAGAAAATCACATGGCATGGTCAAATGTCTTTTTATTCACCAAATAAAGGCATTGCGTTAACTTACTTGTGTAATTGCGATGATTTAATTTTAAAGTCCTACTGGTATGTGTCTGGGCATGTTTATTTTCCTGGCTTAGTCTAGCTAAATGGACATCTTTTCTTTTGACTGCAAACTAGTTTTAGCCATTTATCTGAACCCCCAGGGGTCCTTGAGGGGTTCCAATGAGTTTAGAACCAAATGGACCCTTACATGGGTCTGTTACTCCAAGAATGTCCTTTTGGTTTCAATTGAGGATTCTAAAGTGTAGATTTGGGTCCCAGAGGTGAACATAATAGCAAATGGGGGTTTGCGGGCCAACTGCATATCAAACGGGGGGTACGTACATTAAGACCTGGAACTGTGTCATTTTTAGATTTGAGCTAAAAAGCATTATTTTACACTTTGGCTATTCAAAAATAGCAGATATACAAGCTCATAGCGCGGCACCGAGTGCCGCGCTACGAGCTTGTATATCTGCTATTTTTGAAAAATTGTGAAAATGTGTGCAAATCTTTGAATATATATATTTTTTTTTAAAGTGAACATTTTTAGCGGCGCTATTAGCGGCGCTAGCCGCTAGAGCGGATATTAGCCCTCTATACCTGGCTTTTGCGTCAACGTTCTGATTGGTCAGGCTCGCCAACGTTCTGATTGGTCAGGCTCGCCAAGGTTCTGATTGGTCAGGTCCGTCAACGTTCTGATTGGTCAGGCTCGCCAAGGTTCTGATTGGTCAGGTCCGTCAACGTTCGGATTGGTCAGGTCCGTCAACGTTCTGATTGGTCACTATTCATGACATCACTATGTTACTATTCATGACATCACTATGATGTCATGAATAGTAACATTCATGACATCATAATTAGATGGTTTATATAAACTGTAAAAGTCCGGAACATAAACACTCTGGGTACGGCTTATAAATTGTATAGATTATTTCATAACACATACATATCTTTCTGGTACCACATTTATACACACGCACACACAAAGTTAATTTTTTAGGTACCCACTCTATCAGCTATGACAGATCAGTTGTTGCCACTTACCTTGGAATGCATTTGGTGATTCGCTTCCAATGGCACTATTTAGTGCCACTGGAAGCCTTGAAATAAATGTACAGAGATTTAATATTGTTTCTCTAGTAGAAACACATATCTATGACAAAATATATCAAAGGCGCCGCTACCTTCACACAGGTGTGATTTTTAACTCAAATCGTTGCCTCTGGGGGGTCCCTGGAACAACATATTTTGATGGGGGTCCACGGCCAAATACATATAATTTTGGGGGTCCTTGACATGAAAAAAGATTGAGCACCACTGATATAGAAACATACGTTTTTCAGAAAACTGTTGAGATTTAGGAGACATGTAGAATCTGCTTCAGGTCTCAATGGGCTTTAAATTAAAAAAATTGAGAATCACTGGTTTTAGTATACGACAGACTAATGTAGGCACCTGTACATACTATAGTGGGGCCCCTGCCGCCCCCTCCTATAGACGTCAGTATACCTGAAGACAGCCCAGAAGTCAAGTCGTCCCTAACAGAGTCAAAGGTTGTGCTGCTGCTAATCCATGTAACACAAGGAGAATAATCCCCAGGGCTGCGGCCTGACTGTTCAACTGTTCTCTTTCCCCCTTTTGTTTTTCTGGTAAATGATCTTGGAAAAGTTCAATGATGGCCCCTAGTCTGTGGACGAGCCGTACGGTCGACAGGAATAGGATCACACTCACCGCAAAACAATTGTTACATTTTTTCTAAGTTAACGTTTATATCGACTCGAGATCATTTTTTCCCTGTGGGGCAAACCTGTGGTTCGGAAAATGCCACAAAAAAAAAAGCCACAAACCACTTGAAAGGAGCAAGGAATACATTTTTTCCCCCCCAAAACTTCTACTTTTCACCTGGGTTATAATTTCCAGAATTCCCAGGCTCCAGCAATGAAAGATTCCTTCAACACGGGTTTGGTCCCTCCTTGTCCAAATGCAAAGAGGCAGGGCATGTCTGCTGGATGTGGCCGTTCATGTCAATCAACACGTCTTTTTTCTTTCTTTCGTCTTAATGCCCCTTTGAATCTATGCTTGTTGACTTCAGTGTCTGGGAAGCTAACTCTGCAGCCATTTTGTTTTCAGTACTATGGAAATGTAGTGGAAGAATAGCATACAGAAAATATTGTGTTTGTGTGGAGCAGGGTGTCTTCAACGTTTTCCAGGCCAAGGAAGGACCCCTTAGCTGAGGGAGAGAGAGATGAAGCAGGGACCCCCACTACATATTGTATAAAATTGTGTCGCAGATGAATGTTTTTCATAGATTTCATAGATAGTTGGACTCATGCTTATGTATTTTCAGATGATTAACCTTTTAAACCCTCAATATTTAGTCAACTTGACCGTTGGCTCTGTACTTGGTCTGCTCTTTTCCGCTCTACACCGTCCTCTCCGAAAATAGCCCATCTCCCCAATACCCGAGCTTGTAGATCTGCTATTTTCGGCTAATATTCCCCACCACCACACAAAGATTTATTGGTGGCCCCCCTGTAGTAACTCCCAGGACCCCCGGACCCCCTGTTGAAGACCCCTGGTGCGTGTGTGCGTGCGTGCGCGCGTACAGTACGTGCATGCGTGTGTGCATCCGTGTGCATGTGTATGTTGTTAAGTGTTAACATGTTAAGTGCTTAACAGATCTCCCCAATACCCAAAGCACACATAAGCACAGAACCAACGGTACAAAGCCGCTGTGTAAGCTTCCTTTTTATTGCGCTCTTAGTTTCATCTGTAGGGGATTACAGTAACAGCCTTTTTTTCCTCCCCTATACTCGCCGCCGCAAAAAGAGGAGGGACATACAAAATGGCGGAAAAAAGGAAAACAAATTGTAGCGTAATCTCTTGAGAGAAAAGGACGGCTGCCTGCGCGAGGGAGTCCCCCGGCAGACTCCTCCATCTTTCTTTTTTTTTGTGCCAGAAAATCCCCATAATCCTTCATGTTTGATGTCTCAAAGCTAATGGCGTTTATTGGGATAGCCCCAAAAGGCGCTTTGTCCGTGGACGTGGTCGCCGTTGAGGTTTTGAATGACATTGCGGGGAGAGAGCGGGTAACTTTAGCTTAATCTGGGCTTATCCGGACCCTGATGCACACACAGGTGTGTGGCCCTTAAGCCGTTGAGACCGGGAAAGCATCTGTGTGTCATTTTTTTTGATTTCTTTGGGCTATTCAAAAATAGCAGATATACAAGCTCATATCACGTGCTATGAGCTTGTAGATCTGCTATTTTTTGGGAAAAATTGTGGAAAATTTGTGAAAATTTGTAAAAAAGCGAACATTTGTAACTCAAATCTTCAAGTCTTCTAAATATACTGTTTAAAAAACTATGTTTCTGTAATATCAGTGGTTCTCAAACGTTTTTCATGTCAAGGCCCCCACAATTATATGTATTTGGCCGCGGACCACCCATCTCAAAATATGTTGTTCCAGGGACGCCCAGAAGCAAAGATTTGAGTAAAAAAAATCGCTTTAAAAATAAGAAAAAATATATATATTCAAAGATTTGCACACATCTTCACGGTTTTTCAAAAATAGCAGATCTACAAGCTCATAGCGCGGCACTCGGTGCCGCGCTATGAGCTTGTAGATCTGCTATTTTTGAATAGAAATCTAAAATGACACACAGACGCGTTCCCGCCCGGTCTAAATGGGTTAAGCCCAGGGGAGGCCAGCCTCTCTTCTGCAACCCACCCCAAAGATCAGTCCAGCTCCTCGAGGGCCGGAGACAACCATGAGGAACACACACCACACCTTTAACCCAAGAGGGTTTAGCCTCGTCATGAACTGAACTGGGCCTATTATCACATTTTAATTAAATTACCGCCCTCCATCTCTCTCTTGTGTGCTCAATAAGATATGGAGCGACCTTTTCCTCTGTGAGTCAGTTTTCATCTCGCTCGTTCAGTGGAGGAAGCCAGTCATGAAGGGTTTTGAGTTGCATATGTATCCTCATCAACCTGAGGATTTGTGTTTCGTTCATCATGGTAGGGTGCTGACCCCCTGGACTCTTTTCAAACGAGACCCCATGATACATACTCTTTGGACACAAGTGTCTTCGTTGGACAGTGGTGCTTCGTGAATGATCCGGTGCACGTTGACAAAACATATTTTTTTTTACCCATTATTAAGATCTGAGGCCGCTTCTAAACATTTTCAAAATCCTAACAGTTTTTCGGAAAAAAATATAAAAAAAACATTTTCACGATTTTTCAAAAATAGCCAAAGAAATCTAAAATGACACAGACGCGTCCCCGGTCTTCATGGGTTAAATACAATTTTTTATCCCACGATTTTTTTTTAACCCATTTTCCTCCACTGCCAATGCCTAAGCTTGTAATCCTGGGCGCTACTCTCCCTCTGCCAGCCTGGGGAGAGCGCTGCACTGAGCCTCATGCTTCCTTCAACGCATGAGGAGTGAGCAGGCCGCTTCTTATCACCTGACAGGGGTGATAAGAAGTGATAACAACCAGTTCCTTTCCCCTCCATCAGGCGCCCCGGCTGACCAGGGGGAGGCAGTATAAAGACCAGGATTACTGCATGTTTTTGTGTGAGGGTACCTACCCTTGGAGACACGGGGAGAACATGCAAACTCCACACAGAAAGGCCCTTTCGCCAACCCCCACCTAGGGTATGGGCACTGGCGACTGCGCCACCGTGCCCCGACAAAACATCTTTAACAGACATTTTAACATTGTCTAGAAATTCACTACGGCCACTGTCTGTGAATGACATTGCTTCCTTGAAGCTGGGGGTCTGTGTGTGTGGACGACGATATGTACCACAATGCATTCTGTCTGGTGATCGCCGCCTTGTGTCCAAGAGTGCTGACTCTGTTATTGGATTTGGAAGAGCCACTCCTTCAATAAAAAGAATGAATTTCCCATAATTCAATAGCAGAAATCAAGGCCACCGGTCCAGTGATCCATAAACACTACAGTGATGAGGTCATCTTCCTCTCGTACGACGGGCACATGATGCAATATTTATAATCAGCTTAAGTGTGTGTAGAGTATTAGCCTAAGTAATCAGATCAAATGGAAACATATCTTTAATTTTTCCAATTCATATGCGTTCCAACTAATGTAATATATCTGTGAATATCTAAGGGCATGGTGGTGGTCAAAAGTTGTCTTCTGTGTTGATATGTATAGATTAACCACATGAACCCCTAGCGTCCCTGTTCTGGGAATGTCATATAAGGTGAACATTAGACAAAGATATAGGAGAATATTCTGGGAAAGTATAGCAGATCTATAAGCTCGCAAGCTGTCACGATGATGGCTGAGCTTGTAGATCTGTTATTTTTTTGGTGAAGAGATTTGGTGTAGAGGGTAAAAAAGGAGGGGACCAAGTACAGACCCCTGGGGGACCCCGGTCGATGAAGTATAGGGTTTAAGTGGCTAATCCTGCAGGAGGATCAAGCCACACTGTACCATGCAGTTGACTGCTGTGATACAAAGCAGGTTACCATGTCACATTATATTCATAGTGTTGTGTATGTGTAGGCTACTGTAGGTATGTGTGTCTGTGTGTCAATATACTGTACTGGACGGATTCATTAACACTGTAGAACAGGGGTTTTCAACGTTTTCAGGCCAAGGACCCCCTAGCTGAAAGAGAGATGAAGCAGGGACCCCCTACTCTATATTGTATAAAATTGTGTTTCAGATTAAGAGACAAGTTTTTTTTTTTTACTTAGTCTGCTATTTTTTCCCTCTACACCTATAGCCTCTTTGCCAAAAATAGCAGATCTACAAGCTCTCAACGCCTCGCAGCGCGAGGCGTTGAGAGCTTGTAGATCTGCTATTTTCGGACAATGTTCCCCTCAGAAAAGGATTTTTAGGGTTAGTAGTAGTATTTTATTTTGGTCTTAGCAGGATACATTCAATATATTCAACATATCATCATATCATATCATGTATGATTAAGACCAAAAAGGAGTAGGCTGAAGCCAATGGCTTATTTTGCCTATCCTTTTTCACACAAAACAATTTGACGTAAAGGAAAAAAGAAAAACTACGAAAACAAGAAAAAAACAAACAAACAAACGAAAAAACAGACAAAAGAGAAAAGAGAAGATTAACACAACAGAGAAAAAAAACAAAAAAACAAAAAACAAGACAAACGTGATCACAACAAGTGGTTAATGTAAAAAAACTAAATCCTATCGCACAAAGATTTGGCGGACCCCCTATAGTAGCTTTTCCCTTCTCTCTCTCTCTCTCTCTCTCTCTCTCTCTCTCTCAATTTATACATTCCAATCTGAATCCAAATACCAAATCACAAAAGTGACAGTGTTTAGAGCATTCAAGGACGCATAGAGCATTCAAGGACGCAGCCATTGAAACATCACTGTGCAGGTGCAAGCGGTAGCATCTATGGAGAAGGGCAACAAACGAGGAATTTGTCTTAGTTTCATTTGTAGCTACAGTATGTCCAAAGCACCCCCCCCCCCTTAACCTCGACACTTTCTCTATCCAAACCGTGCATTTCTTGAATTGCTAGAATTAGCCTTCAAATAACATCTTTCATGCTTTAATTTTCCTCGAGGGGACTCTGCCACCTTTGACCCTGTTTTCTTGCACCCTGTGGTTTTACAGTACATGCCGTTTTCCTTTTCACAAAAAGGAGGATTCCTATCGATTACATGTCGAATGCAATACGAATGAAGATACGATCATGTCCAATGTAGTGATGTGTCGTTCATGATCGATTCGCTCAAAAGAACTAGTTCATTGCCGCGAACGTGAACGAGCTCGTTCACTTTCTGAAACTGTTATGTTCACGCGCGACGTAAAAAAAAAAAACGCTCCCGCGATGGTGTTTTACACACATTATAAAACATACATTAACCACTTTAGCCCTATTTCATACCTAGGCTATTTGAAAATAGCAGATCTACAAGCTCACAATGCGACGCGTTGTGAGCTTGTAGATCGGCTATTTTCAAATATGTTAGTACTTTTACTTTTGGTACTTTAAGTATATTTGGATGCCAATACTTTTGTACTTTTACTCGAGTAATTTTTGAACACTAGAAAACAGCGCTACTGAACGAGAACGCGAACGAATCATTTGAACGAATCATTGCCGTGAACGTGAACGAAATCGTTCGTTCACTGAAATGAACCTTTTTTTCCCACCACTAGTCCAATGGAAAGCAATGCTTTCAAAGCATTGTGTATTTGCGTGGCATTCTTCTGCATTCCGAACATCTTGCCTATCAGGGCTGTGCTAGCTTTCCTTCCATGGCGGTGTAATTGCCATTACTGGCCGTCGTGGGCTATTATAGCAGGATAGTCTTCCTTCCATCATCACTAACGTCTAACGAACTGTACTTGCATTGCCTTTAAATCATCACATATGACTTGGGACAACCAAAAGGGGGCGTTAGCCTGCAGCTTAACATCATCTGCTTGATATTGTCAGTATAGTCTTTGCTCTAAAGTCTCTCATGATATGTACAGGGATGATGATGTGCACTCTTGATCAACCTTTATTTCTCTGGGTGCTTTGTTAAAACACCTAGGAATGCTCTTCAGCCACTCACTGTATCATATGCCAGTGGTTCTCAAACTTTTTCATGTCAAGGACCCCCAAATTGACATTTATTAGCCTGAGGACCCCCATTTGAAAAGATATGCCAGGGACCCCCATAAGAGAAGGTTTTTATGGCTCTCTAGCAGTGATTCTCAACCATTTTAATTTCAAGGACCCCCAGTTTAACATGCATTAGGCTATGGACCCCCATTTAATGGCATTTCTACCTCTGGGACCCCAATTCATATTGTAAAATCAATGTTAATTTAACTCTGAGAGTGTACAAATGGAACCAAATGGACCCGTTAGGGTCCATTTGGTTCCATTTGTACACTCTCAGAGTTACAGACCCATAAGGGTCCATTTGGTTCCTATCCATCATTTAGCTGGGGACCCCCTGGAACCCCCTCAAGGACCCCTGGGGGTCCCCGGACCCCACTTTGAGAACCAATGTCATATGCAATATAGTTACATGCTCTCACACTGGGAATTACTCAGTACAGTGGCAGCCACGCAGCAAGACTACTGGAGTAGCCGTGGGCAAAGTGCTATCTTTGAGGACACATCAATGGTAGATGTGTTGTCAGGCTGGGGATTCAACCTAGCAACCTTTATAAGGCCTTCCTAATGTTTACAGTGTCACAGTTGTCATGGTCAAGAGTAGCCTATGCTGGGGCCTGTTATCCTAATAAGGTGAGCATGCTTGTTTGATTTTAGCCTTCACCTTGCCATTGATTTAACATGCTAGTCTAGCTTAAAATTATACCACATAGAAGCAATGTTGACAGTGGGTGCCAGCGAACTGATTCACTGCTAGTTATTCTTTATTTCTTCTTTATAGGGTCCCCATTAGCTTCCACAAAGTGGTCGCTAGTCTTCCTGGGGTCCACGAAACAGTTATGCCGTCTAATGTCAATGTGAAGTGAAGGGGTTTTTCGTGCAGTATTTAATATATTATAAAAACAAAGGTTATTACATCTGTATTGAAGAAAGACTATTAGGCTAAAATCATTGGGCTTGAATGAGAGATAAAGCTGAATGTTGTCTATATATAGCATTGGTTCTCAAAGTGGGGTCCGGGGACCCCCAGGGGTCCTTGAAGGGGTTCCAGGGGGTCCCCAGCAAAATCTGTTACCTTGGCTATTCAAAAATATCAGATCTACAAGCTCGCAGCGCGTCACTTCGTGCCGCGCTGCGAGCTTGCACATCTGCTATTTTTGAATTGTTTAACAGAAATATTCTCCTCCGGGGGTCCTTGGCACAAAACAATTTCAGATGGGGGTCCGTGGCCAAATACATATCAATTTGGGGGTCCTTGGCACAAAAATGTTTGAGAACCACTGCTCTATAGAACCAGAACTAGATCATATATGAGATATGATGTGACCGAGAGGAACCTTAAGCAGAACAGAATTTGACCAAGAATTTACCCCTGGGGCACTCCGCACATTTCTTGAGTGGTTGTGAAACATAATCACCTCTATGGAAACCACAAATGTACCATTTGAACACATAGGATCATAGGATGCGAGCCTAACATGGGAAGCCCCAGAAATATACACACACTCACTGTCTAAGAATATCCACAACGATTCCAAGATCAATAGTATCAAATGCAGTGCTGAGGCAAAGAAGCATCACACTATAGATCACTCACCACCATCTGCTCTATTGGTGATCCTGACAGCAGCTTTAGTTTGAGGGATGCTGATGAAAAACAAGTGGAATTGATCAATTATATTATTTTTCCTCTTACAAAAACTGTGGGCATGATCTAGACAGGACGTGACGACATTTGCATGACATATCAAAGATATTTTTGTAATGACAAAATCATATATTTTTCTCCTATATCCTATTGAGATCTGAGGCCAATTCTAAAAATGCTGTTTTAACCCATTAAGACCTGAAGCCGATTCTACAAATGTCTTCTAAATAGTTTTCTGAAAAACAATGTTTCTATATCAGTGGTGCTCAAACTTTTTCATATCAAGGACCACCAAAATTATATGTATTTGGCCGCGGACTCCCATCTCAAAATATTGTGTTCCAGAGACCCCCAGAAGCAAAGATTTTAGTTAAAATGTTCGCTTTAAAAGAATACATATATTCAAAGATTTGCACATTTTCATGATTTTTCAAAAATAGCAGATCTACAAGCTCATAGCGCGGCACTCGGTGCCGCGCTATGAGCTTGTATATCTGCTATTTTTGAATAGCCAAAGTGTAAAATAATGCTTTTTTACTCAAATAAAAAAATGACACAGATGCGTTCCAGATATGGGGATTTTGTCAGATTTCAATAAAACAAAGTCTCGGCATTTACAATATGTTAAATATTTATTGGCAGAGAATCCTGAATGTTATAAAGGATGACATGCAAGTAAAGAACAGAAGGTAACAAAGCTCACGAGTTTGTCAACAACCTTTTTTCCTTCAGTAACACAGGACAGGCTGATATGCCTGTGTGAGAAGGAAATGTAAAAAAGCATGGTGAATGTGAAGCTATGTTGAGCTATTTTTGGATTAATTTCGGCGGCATGTGACTGATTGCGACAGAGTGGGTCACATAGCTCCCGTCTTTATAAGTGCCTGTTTGCGTGTTTAATTTCAAGAGAGTGAAAATGAGCAGCAGGAGCGTAGCTGTTTGTATGGCATAACAAGATTACACTCCAGAATCCTTGCCTCCCAGGGAAAGAGCATCACTCTCTCTCCTCTGTTCTGTGTCTGAGTCTCTTTACCGGGGAGGCGGCAGACAAGATGATGCAACCAGATTCTCACGCGCTAATCCACGACTTGATAACGGCTTCAAAGCAACACGCAATTAATAATATCAGACATTAATAACCACCACAGCGATGAACCAGTGACCCTTCATTATGAAGTATATGATCTTACAAGTCAATTATTCCACAGAGCATTTTTACGCTTCAGACCTAATGGCTGTTGGGCTGCATGGTTTTCATTATTAAACATACGAAAATATACCCCCCCCCCCCCACACACACACACCCCCCTTTACCCCTCCCCGCCAAGGCATTTAAATGTCAAACTAATTGGTTATTCATTTGACAGGTGAGACGAGAAGTGCTGTAAACAACGGTGTCAGTCGCAGCTGCTTGTGTTGTCGATACACTGACAACTTAACATGCCCATATGTATCAAAGGTTATAAATTGAAATTTGACTGGGGCAGCTTCACTCGTTTTAAGAGTTTCACTCTCATAAGTGGACTCACAAGGATTTGAGTGTATCTGAAAGCTCAATCTGATAATGTTGCGGTGTGTGGTCTTGGCATAAAGAGTAGTATTCTGCTTATTGTTTGTCCATGACTCCTTCCTGCGTACCTGAAGGTCTGTGGTCCATACAGTGGACCTGTGTAAATTGATTCTGTGACAGAAAGGATCTAACCCCCTGTTTGTAAAACGCATGTACTTACTATAAAAAAAAATTGATAGCAATTTTTGAAATGGACAATGCTATATTTAGGTTGTTAATTGTCTCCGCCAGGAGACATTGTTTTCACTTTCCACATGTCAAGCTAACATTGGTCAAGCCTCACGTGACACGTGACAATACGGTGAAATAGTGTGATCTGATTGGCTAGTGACGTATAGCGGCCTATAAATACATGTGTCACTTTGAAAGAGTCTTAGCCTCTTTCAAAGTGAGGTAAGACAGGAATAATCACGAAATGGCTGAGATATGGCGGACACTTACACAGACAGGACAGATAGGACACTTACATAGACAGGACGGATAGGACACTTATACAGACAGGACGGATAGGACACTTATACAGACAGGACGGATAGGACACTTATACAGACAGGACGGATAGGACACTTATACAGACGGATAGGACACTTGTGTCATGTTACTATGACACAGTAACATGTTCTATTTTTTGTAAGAATTAGAACATAAGAAGTAGAACATTCCCAACATTCCCAAGTCTGCTGGCGGAGACTTGTGCTCCGAGGAGCACTTTTTCTAGTTCTATTTGTTTTTTAATCTCTTTTTTTAGGGGTACTGGTTGTTCCAGGATGTTACTAGTGATTGCCTCTGCATTGATATGTAGCCTTGTGTAAATGAACAGTACATGTGCCCATCACCCTAGGCTCTGGTAGGCCTGTCCCAATTGTTTTCCATGTTGAAACATTTTCATTCTTTTTATAATGTAAAGTTATTACATTTCTTTGTATAATTATGTTATTTGTCATATCTGCCCTGTGCAACTTCAAAGCCTAAAAGCTAAACAGAAATGTCATTTTTATTCGTAATATGTTCCAGTGTTCAACGACAAAAACACAAATTAAATCGTTTAATCGCAATAATTTGTGTGACAATGAATCGTCACTTACAATTTCATAATCGTGACAGCCCTCTATAGCCCCTGGATCACAGCCACACAGTCAGACAGTGTCCCCCCCCCCCAAAAAAAGACCCCAGTGAGGAACTTGTCCCTGCCATGTGCTCCTAATGTGTCATGCTAATTGTGGCCCATTGTAGCCAAGCAGACTCCTGCTCAGCTCCTCTTTTGATGTGACCATACTAATTTTTCTCTCCATCTAGTCCTCTGTCTCCAGCCATGCATGGCCCACTGTTTTCTACCGGGAGCCTTTGATAGCCACGCAGTGGCGTTAATTGTTTTGTACTTTTCCGCAGCCCCTCCTCGTAGGTGGGCTTCATAATCTATACCGACACCAGAGCTTGAGTCTCTGTGTAACGTCAAGGCCCCCCTGCTCTGAGAAAATTGGTAATTAGGGGACTGACGTTTTAGAGCAAAATACCAACCGTGTCTGGTATATTGTGTTTGTGAACACCTCCATGCATCACAGCTCCAGAGACAATATAAGGAACTGAATTGCACTGGTTTGCAGCTCCCTGGTCATTTATCTGTAAGTTGTTCAATGGGTTCTGAACAGATTTGAAGGCATCAGTCAGTGGAATGGGAATTTTTACCATGGGTCCTCAACGGGCCGTTAGCACATCGAAGCGGCAGATTCCCAAGGCTTTTGGCCGGGGCAATTAGTGGCTAAAGGGAGTCAAAGGCATTGCCCATGAGAGAGAGAGAGAGGAGGACAGAGGAACGAGTCCAGGTGAGGCTCCTCGTGATCATTGGCATGTTGGAATTAGTTTAATTGGGGCTCTGTTTGATTTTCCCCTTGACGACAGTCTGTCACACTATCACATAGACGGAATGCCCCCCCCAAACTCAATGGAAGAATGGTGACTCGTCAAGACTGACAGTGACCTCGCTGTTCGAGGTGGGGGGTAGGTAGGAAGGTGGGGGGGTTCGAGGGTGGGCTGTGTGGGTGCAAAAGTGCCTTTGAAGTGTCACCCACTCCCCCTTTAGTCTCCTACTTTAAAGAACCCACTTTTTTTTTTGTCTTTCTGGAAGAGCGACTCCAAAAACAAATTGATACCTGGCTTAAAGTCCGCTCCCTTCGTCCCTGTTTTGAAAACCACAAGGCATATTCTAATAACACCACACTGCTGACTTCAATGGGATTAGTACTTTCTCTTAAGTGCACGATATGACATGTACGCCTCCACTTCTATGGTTTTATACCAGAGCCTCCAGTGACATGTTCATTCGGTGGTCTATGTTGATTGGTGTTATCGCCAACGGCTCAGTGCTCTTAATTAGAAAGGTTTGTTGCCATAAGTTAATGATAATAAGAGTGAAGCAGAGGGTGAATGTTACAGCCCAAAAAAGAAATTGTTAGTGTGTCATGGTTGCTGGAAATTCCTCCATCTAAAGAGGCCAATTAGGCCAGCTAGACCTTCATGGTCATCACACGGCGGTCAGGTCCGTGCCCACAAACAAACACACCAAGGACCCTATTATCCTCTTTCCCTCTCAAAAGGCAGTCAAGCAATTTCTCCCTTTGAGTGCATTTTAAAAAGCACAGCCGTCGCATATTCAGTCACCTTTTTCCTTTTCTCTGTCTCTTCAGACTTCTGTTATTTAATGCACTATAGTGGCGCGCCAGCGTAGCAAGAAGAACATGACCGGCACTGCAAGAGACGGTGTACGATTCAACTGACTTGACTGACTTAAAGCCTTCTGCTCTTTGGGGAGCATAGGTCATTTATGAACTTCTTCCAGCTGGTTCAGTGTTGTTGGGTCGATCCTCTCTGCTTCCTTTCCAAGATGTTCCTTTTTCCCTGATTCAACTGAACCTTCTATAAAACAAAGGCTGTGACCGTGTGCTTTAGGATATTCATTTGTTTTGATCATCTACTCAGTTATTTATTTATTTTTTGAAATGCAACACCTTAGTATCTTGTTTTATTGGATCTTGTTTATTTGACACACTTGTTTGATTTTCCTATTCGTCTGTTTAATCTGTTTAAGAAAGTAGGTAGCTGATATATTGCACTTTTACCTTAGCACTAGGTATGCTCTTGCCTCTTAGTTGCTTGTTTGAGAAGAGAATGCACTTTCTTGACTACCTTTGTTGAATGCACTTATTGTAAGAACTACCAAGAGCGAATGTACAATCAAAACTAACCTCTCCCCCATACTACACTGGTACAATTACAGAGAATTGGCTCCACTGCTTCTTGAAGGCAGTTTAAGGCCAACACCACCCCTTCAACAGCCCCCACCACCCCTCCTCTCTCTGTTGTGGAATCTGCTCCTAAATGAAAGCACATAGTTCTCCTGGGGACCTGGTGGGGCCAGGCTGGGCATCGGGGTGTTTCTTCGTGCCGCCCCGTCAGTTGGTGTTCTTCAATTGGTTTGAAGGCAGATCAAAGGGTGTTTCTCTGAAGCCGCCAGAGCCCCGTCAGAGAGAGAGAGAGAGAGAGAGAGAGGGCTCCCTTCTTAGCCAAGCGGTGTGCCGTGCGCTGATCAAGCCGTCAAGCGGGCGGGGGGCTCTAGCTACGCGCCCTGGCCAATGCACCACTGTGATAACTACTGGGATGGACATGGGAACATTTTCCCTTTTTCACTTTGACCTTTTTCTGCTGAGGGTGATGGGTGATGAGCGGGTAGATGTGCTGACGTTTTATTCTGACGTCTCCTCCCTGTTGTAGTTCTGTTGTTCTACGTTGCAGTCACACGTTTAGTATTTTTTTGTCGTGAGGACGTGTGACTTCACAATTATGTCCTAGTTTTTAACTCCTATTTCTTACAACTGGTCTCTATTTATGACATTGACTGTGCAATACTCTTCAACATAAGTATATCACTACACACATATTTGAGCCACTTCTCAAAAGACAATATCACCGTAGAGGCCATCATTTTTTTTTTATCAATTGAAGCCTTGAATTCATGGAGATTTGTTTGTTTTTGTCGCATTCCTGATCCAATATTCTAATATTGGATTCATTGAAGTACATAGGAAAAAACGAAAACAACGAAAACAACTCTAAAACAACTGTAATCCATGGAGGACTACTAATACTGGCAGGTTATTAGCAAAAATATCAATTCGTCAAAAAAAGGGAGGTGACAAAAATTCACCTTTCAGGAGGCCAAAGGGGGGGTAGTTATCACTTCTCCCTTACACAGGCGACCACCCCCCTCTCTTTTTCTTTACCCCCCCCCCCCCCCCCCCTTTTTCCTAGTCTAGTGTTTTATATTTGTGATGATATTGAATGTTTGGTGCTATTTTATATGTTGATGAATCGAATGGGGGGGGGTTGCAAGGAAGGAAATGAATGTTGAACAGTGTACAAAACATTTAAAATGCAGCATGAATGACTCACAAATCATATCTGGTTATACCTGCTAAAAAAATGTCTGTTTAGAGGAGACATGTATGTACATTGTGATCCCCCCAGCCTGCCGCAGCCCCTCCAGTCTCTCTCACACACACACCACTCCAGTCTCTGTCATATCAACCGCTCACACACACGCCGCATCATAATTAGGCCATGTACAGAGTTTCCCGATAACGTGTAACAGTTTATTTTCTGTCTTAATTCCTTATCAGATGCATTGATCGTGCCACACGTTCATTGATCCAGGGCCACTGTCTGGAGAGCAGTGATAAGCAGCGTTTCTCTCTCTCTCTCTCTCTCTCTCCCTGCCTCTCCCTCTGTCTTTTGCGCCCGTGTTCGGTGCTCCCCTGTGGGGCGGGGGGGTGGATGAGGGGGGGGGTTTACCGGGGGGGGGGGGGGGGGGGGGGGGGGGGGTAGGGGGGTGTAGCAGCAGCTTGGGATTAGCACCTTATTAGCTTCACAGGCTGGGCTGTTTTAACCCATTGAAACCGGGAACGCATCTGTGTATAATATCCATATTTTATACTTAGGCTATTCAAAAATAGCAGATCTACAAGCTCATAGCTATGAGCTTGTAGATCTGCTATTTTTGAAAAATCTTGACCATTAAGTGCAAATATTTGAATATATATATATTGTTCTTTTTTAAAAGGGAACATTTGTAACTCAAATATTTCTGGGGGGGTGGGGTGAGATGGGGGTCCGCGGCCAAATACATATCATTTTGGGTGGTCCTTGACATGAAAAAGTTTGAGGACCACTGATATTAAAGCAACATATGCTTTTCAGAAAACTGTTAGGATTTAGAAGACATTTGTAGAATCCCCCAAAAGCAAAGATTTGAGTTACAAATGTTTGCTTTAAAAAAGATTCAAAGATTTTCACAAATTTGCACGATTTTTCTAAAAATAGCAGATCTACAAGCTCATAGCGCGGCACTCGGTGCCGCGCTATGAGCTTGTAGATCTGCTATTTTTGAAAAGCCAAACACATGACACATGATTCTTTCCACAGTCTAAATGGGTTAAAAAGCTGACACCTCAACGGGCACGCAGACGCAGGCAAACATTCCCCAATAGGGAACGCATGCATAAAGGCATGACAATTACAATACAGCCCCTTCAGAAGCTGAGAGGCATGAGTAGGTTGGCCACACATATAGTCTGACAGATCCCATTTCTGCATGTCTGAAGGAGTGTCACTTCAATTCAGCCGTCTGTCTTTAAGCCACAGTGTGTGTGCGTTGCAAACTATACACAGCCTTATAGTATGTTATACGCTTACCTGAGCCTGTGAGGCAAAGGCACGCAGTCCTAATTATTGATGCTAGACATATGTGTTCATGAGTTCATGTAGTTTATGGGGCGGCAGTGGCTCAGGGGTAGAGCGGTGCCGGATGGCAGCCGCGAGGTTCCCAGTTCGATCCCGGGCTCCCCCAGAGTTAGTGTAGCAAGACGCTGAACCCTTAATTGCTCCCGATGAGCAGGTTGGTGCCTTGCATGGTTTCCTCCGCCATCGGTGTGTGAATGTGTGTGTGAATGGGTAAATGTATAATGTACAATCTATGTAAAGAGCTTTGGATAAAAGCGCTATATAAATGCACCATTTACCATTTATGTATGTATGTATGAATATGTTTATAATAATTCCCTTTTCCTCTCCTGTGTAGCCCATCACTGAATGAGAAGACTCACCTGGTGGCTGAAGACTGCTTGGGTATGTGTTAACTCAAACCCTCTGTCAATTACTAACGGTGGTGGAAAGTAACTAAGTACATTTACTCAAGTACTGAACTTAAATACCATTTTGAGGTATTTGTACTTTACGTCGCGGTGCGACACATTGTGAGCTTGTAGATCTGCTATTTTCAAAAGATTTGTATTCATTTGAAAACTTGAAATGGGACATTCTGCATAAATGAATACTTTTACTTTTGGTACTTTAAGTACATTTTTCTACCAATACTTTTGTACTTTTACTGAAGTACATTCTTAATCCTGGAATTTTACTTGTAACAGAGTATATTTCTACATTGCAGTATTGATGCTTAAAAATGTTGAGTACTTTTTCCACCACTGTTAGTAACTAATAACATGGATGGATGAATAGATACTGAAAAAATACTGGTCGATTTCTATGTTTGTTGAAATCATTTCACAGACACGACTACACACACACACACACACACACACGCACACGCACACGCACACAAGAATACGCACAATCAATGGTATGTTATCACACAAAAAATTACTGTCTCCTCAGCCCGCTGTCACTCAGTCAGAGTGCTTTGTTTACCTTTTAGGTTTGTCTCCTCTCCTCTCCAAGGCGTTGTAACCTGCCTGTTTGCCAACCCCCCAGATAGGCTTAAAGAAAGCCTTTCCTCCCCTTAGGGGAGGGCAGCACCACACCACACCGCCGCCTCGGGGCTAATGGCCGCGTGAGTGCTGCTCCCATTAGGAACACTGTTAGCAGGACTCCCTCATTAACATCTCGGCGTATTGTGTTGGTCAAACAATGGCAACAAACAAAACATTAACATGGAAATGGGTGAAATGTACCTAATTAGTTTTCTCTGCTTGCATTGTTTAGGAAGGACTTAAAGATAAAGCTAAATTGCTTTGCATTCAGCTGAGACAGACAGGGCCGCAAATAAAACCTCCGCCGCCGCAGCAACAGATAGATAGAGAGAGGCTTCTGGTGAAGTCATGGGGGTGACATTTTTAATTTATATTTTTGTCCCATGTTGATAAAGACATCACTATTGTGATGATTGGCTCTCCTGGGGTTTTGTCCAGTTATAGTGATTGGGGGGTAGCTTGTGTAACAAAAAAGAAATACACCATGCCTTTAAGCCCTATACTTAGACATATGTCGATAAGCGAAAATAGCAGCTATTCGGTTCTTTTAGCTATTTTTGTACACATTTTGTCAACTATTCGGCCTGGCCTACTGGCACCTGGTGACCCGTTATACCCGTTTGTCTGTCTGTGTCCCTTTTATGCCCATATCTGGAGATTTATGTCTCCGTCTGTCAATGTCACTTTTATGCCCATATATGGAGTTCTGTGTGAGGCATGCTCAAATATGTAGTCCGGGCCAGTTTATGACGTCAAAACTATGACATCATATTGATGACATCAGGTCAGGGTACTCCATATATGGGCATTTGTGGATGTATCAATGTTTTCTGCACGCCGAGTTTCAAGTTGATCAGTCAGGAGGTTCACTCACTCACTTTACATTTCTGACTAAAAAGTCAATCAAACTCTCTCACTCACACTGATTTTGTTAGTTTATACATTTCTGACAATTATTGCTCATAATGACATGTTCAAAATAGGGATGCCAGGTTGAAGGTGGTTAAATGTAGCTATAATATATTTGCAACATTCCCACCTTTAACAGGCTGTGTAATGGGGTCTACTTCAGAGTACATGTTTAGTTATGTCATTCGTACCTTAGAGAGGTATGACGCGTCGCGTTGTGAGCTTGAAGATCGGCTATTTTCGGTGAAGGGTTTCGGTGTACAGGGAAAAAAGAGAAGACCAAGTACCGAGCCAATGTTTCCCCCAGAATAGGTATGCGAGGGTTCAGGTAGTTAATGTAATTAAAAAAAAAAAAAAAAGTCCTTGTCACACAAAGATGTGGCGGCCTCCCTGTACTATCTCTGAGGACCCCCTAGGGGTCCCGGACCCCCTGTTGAAGACCCCTGCGGTATACAGTATAGCTACTGTAGTATATGAGTGTATGAATGATACTACCCTCTCAGGAGGAGTATTTGTACCATGCAACAGTTGTTAACGGTGATGTAATACCCAGACTTCTGGACAATTTAACAACATAAGCCCTATATATACTTATATAGCACACTTGAAAGAGCGAAAAGCTGCGATCTACATTGCTACGGTTAGACTGATGATAGGTTCTTGGTTTACTTATGTATTAGTTTATTTGTAGATTACTATTTCTATGCATTTGATGTATTACCTTGTGTTGTCCTTGCTTACTGTAAATTGCTCTGGATGAAAAGCGTCTGCTAAATGCCTAAATAGTAAATTGCTGAGTAATGTGTTGTTGATTGATTGATTGAAATTTTTATTAGGCAAAAGAATGTAAAACAACACAGTTACATTTATAATGCTTTTGTCTAAAAGGTCCGGCCAAAAAAGTCCTTGCGGGCTTGTTTCCGTTGGGGTCCTTGAATTAATTTCATAGACATTAACATGGAAATGGGTGAAATGTGAGCTTGTAGATCTGCTATTTTTGCCATAAAAAATATATAAAGATTTTTTTTTTTTACGTTGACAGATATGGAAAATCTGCCCCAAATAGGTACGGGTTAATGGGGTTAATACTCAATAGGTGTTGGGTTTCTGAAAGGGACAGGGTCTGCTTAATCTTACCACACTTTAAAGGACTGCTCATCGGAGCTGTTTAAACCATTAATGCTCGTTAACCTCATTAGGTCAAAGTGATCATCCCCCACCAACACACAGGATTTACTGTATGACATTTCACCCCCCTGTCAAAACCTTAGAGCCCACTGAGGAGCACTGCTCTGTTACAGTCTGAGAGCCTGATCTCATGGACAGATTTGTATTTCTTGCGATGAAACAGTTGCAGTGCAAGTCCTTAACCTGAGGCAATTCAAAAGGTTTCATATAAGACACACACACACGCACACACGCACACACACACACACACACACACACACACACACACACACACACACACACACACACACACACACACACACACACACACACACACACACACACACACACACACACACACACCCCATATATAACATGTTTGTATGTTACTATACTTGTGAGGACATCAACACTTTAGGACAGCCATGTTATGAATGCCATTTAAAAATAATAATTGCCATTTTAACCGTAAGCCTAAAGCCGAAAAACAGCAGATCTACAAGCCCACAACGCTTCGCGCTGCGACGTGTTGTGAGCTTGTAGATCAGCTATTTTTCGGTGCATGACACTGGCGCGCAACTAAGTATAAATCATGTTTAACTCTAATTCCAATCCATAAACCTAACCTCTAAGACACCTAAATGTCTAATCCTGACCTGAATGTTTTTCTAATTGTAAACGTATCTCTAAAAAATGTTTTTTTTTACTATAAAACAACCATTTGTCTTGTGAGGACCAGGAAAACGGTCCTCACAATGTATATTTCTTCTTCAAATTCTACTATACTTGGTCCTCGCAAGTATAGACACACACACACACACACACACACACACACACACACACACACACACACACACACACACACACACACACACACACACACACACACACACACACACACACACACACACACACACACACACACACTTATATATATATTTGTGGATAGCATGGTGTGGGGCATGTAAAGTATAGCTTGATATTGATACCCCCTGTTTGGTTCTGCACTAAGGTGACTGTAGTGCATAGGGTCCAATTTGTAACACACGACACAGCCATCCGAACTGTTCTACTGTAAGAACTAAAGTCATCTTGTTTGAATAAAATACCTTTTATGGTGTTCCGTTTGTCTTTGAAAAGCAGGTTTTTGCTCCCCTGTTAGAACACATGCAGCAACAGACAGTTAACAAGTGGAAGTGAGAGGCAGTGAAAGCTATTGTGAAGTGTCAGCTTGAAAGAACACAGATAATGGTGATTGATGGGGCAGTTTAACGGAGTGGTCCGCCATGTTTCAGTCAGTGTGTCTGTCTGAATGAATGGAGGAGGAGAGAGACTGAATGATGTTTCCTTGTCAAAAGCCTCTTGCCCAGAGACAACAAATTGTTTCATGGCTAATTACCAAGCTGATAACACTGACAACAGATTGAGTCAGAGGAAAACAGACTTCCCCAACCCCGTCTGTCTCTGAAACCACATTTTAAAGAGCAATTATCATCACTAATGGCCCAAATTACGCGGGAAACAGTTGTAAAAACATATATGTGGTTTGTGAATATACATACACAATATCCCCAAGGGCCCCTGGCGTTCTCCCGGACCACACTTTGAGAACCAATGTCCCAAGGGCACTGGTCCTTTGCTTGTTATGTCAGTGGTGTAATTTATTCAGCTTTTCCACGTAAAATCATATAAAAGTTGAATTGTTATGTTGATTGGCACTCATTTGACATCTCTTCATCTCATGAGAACAAATAATTAACTGTATTTATTTTGTAATTATGCAACACTACTGCAGTGGTTATCAAAGTGGGGTTCCGGGGGCCCCCAGGGGTCCTTAAAGGGGGTTCAAGGGGGTCATAAAAATACTACTTTAACCCTATTTTATACTTCATGCCCGAGGACCCCTTGAGGGAGTTCCAGGGGGTCCCCAGCTAAACTCCATGTCCACGCGCATGTTGTGCAGGGAATAATTATCGTATCCCTCCGAAAAAACACACCACCAATCAACAAACTATACTATAAAAACTGATCAAACATGAGCCAAATTGTCAAATAATATAAGAAAGAGGCAAAATTTGTGAAAATAGCTACAATATTTTCCACAATATTTATCTGTGGAACTGAGTCAAATGAATTGTAATGCCTCAACTCAGGGTGGGGGGTCCCCAGTTCAAATAGGATTATTTTGGCGGGTCGCGGACCTGAAAGGTTTGGGAACCACTGCAGTAGGCCATCAGGGTTGAGTCATATTTCCAGACCACATGTCTGACTGTTGTGGGAATGAAGCCTGTGTTACTAAACCACCCTGCCCTGCAGGAAGGACAAACCTCTGAGTCATAGGCCATTTCCCCCCTCATATGTGAGTGTACACAGCCTACAGGCTTATACAGTGGCGGAGCATTTACGTTTACTCAAGTACTGCACTTACAGTAAGTGCAATTTTGAGACACTTTTACTTTACTTGAATATTTCAGTTTTTGTATTCTTTGTAATTATACTCCAGAGGCAAACATTGTACTCCACTACAATTATTTGACAGTTAGGCTACTTTGCAGATTTAGATTATCATTACAGAACCTACATTAACCACTTAGGCCACAAGCCCTATTTTATACTTGGGCTATTCGAAAATAGCCCATCAATAAGCTCAATTGTGAGCTTAAAGATTAGCATTTTTTTAAATATTTTGACCAAAATTGCAGTACTTTTACTTTTGGAATGGAGGCTA
This sequence comes from Gymnoscopelus microlampas, assembly GCF_963454915.1. Classification (NCBI taxonomy): domain Eukaryota; kingdom Metazoa; phylum Chordata; class Actinopteri; order Myctophiformes; family Myctophidae; genus Gymnoscopelus; species Gymnoscopelus microlampas. Next base: position 53,496,996 of record NC_139939.1, on the reverse strand, counting down.
TATTTTGATGCCAATACTTTTGTACTCTTACTTTTAATACAGGGCTTTAGTAACACAGTATTTCCACAATGTTGTATTGGTACTTTTACTTAAGTAAAATTGTTTTGGAGTCACTATATATATATATATATCTTCAAATTCATTATGTTGCTCCCACCATGACACTGCCGGTGGGCTTAAGGGACTGAAAAACAAATAGCCTTATAGTTTTTTGAGTGGCCTCTGACACCAAAGTGTTTGTGTGTGGATTTGTATTCTGATGAGTGAGTGTCAGTGAAGGTGCGGTGTATATTATGCTTTTGGATTAGAGATTAAAGCACCAGTAAAGCCTATGAACAGGCCTAATCCTGCTCCTCAGCACAGCTCAGCGGCGTGCGGGCGTGCGGTCGCGGCGGCACTTGCCCGTAGGCGGCTGATCTAAGATCAGCTTACTTTTCTAACCTTAACCGTCGCGGGGCTGCACAAAACTGATGGCCGTACAGCGTTTATACTGGCAACTTTATCCTATTCGTTGTTGCTTTGACCGTGACCTTTTGTGTGTGTGTGTGTGTGTGTTGTGTGTGGTGTGTGTGTGTGTGTGTGTGTGTGTGTGGACCTTGTAAGCGGCCATTGATTTAAAATGTTGAGTGAATACATTATATCCTCATGCCTCAAGCTGTAGCTTTGTCCTCCTCAGCCTTAACAGTGGGATTAAACTAAGAGCTATCTTGGCTAAATCGCTTTCTCTTTTTCAATTGTTTGTTTGACCAAATGTTAATTTCTAAGCCAGATTTAGTATTTTTTTCTACCCTACAAAAGGTATCTATTTCTGCATGGAGATTCCAAATCGAGAGGCCAAAGTGCATCTCTTTCCAAAATAGAATTATTGTTCCCCCAAATAGGAACATATATCTGTGATCAGTCAATTTTCTGTTAACTTTGCCTATAGGGGTGTGCCGATACACTAATTTCACCAAACGATACGATACGATATTTGGCTCACAACTTCGATACGATTTCGATACGATTTCGATACGATACGATACGCACTTTTTTTTATTATGAAAATATATGGGGGAGAAAAAAAGGAAATCCAAACAAATAATTCTGTTTTTGCATTATTCAGACATGCAAACTTGTAGCTTTTCAGCTACAATAGCCGTTTTGATTCCAAATAGGGCAATAGTGTGACACCTGACCCGAAAAAAAAACAACATGTTGTCACCCTTTTCACCTCGGGGCTGTTTGCATGCCTGATTATAATGATTGTAAAAAAAATAAAAATAAAAATAAATAAAAACGATATATTTTTTTTCCAAAACGATACATATCGTCACGAAAACGTATCGCGATATATCGTGGGACGATATATCGGCACACCCCTATTTGCCTAACATTAAATAAGATATCCATCTTCATATGCCCACACTTTGTTTCTCCTGATAGATCAATAATACTAAATCATAAATCATAAGTCCTCCCTCATTCTCATATTGCCGGTCACAAAACTTGACCATATTGCCTGACCAGGTGACATTTGCATAATTACATAATAATTACAACAACACGACAAATCAGGTGCAAAGAGGTACTGTACCTGCTTGATCTGCATCACACATTGATATTTATTTTGTCTCATGGCAGAATTGCACTTTTTGATGGTGTGTGTGTGTGTGTGTGTGTGTGTGTGTGTGTGTGTGTGTGGATATCCCCATGGATTCATTCGTTTGTATTTGAGCTTACATAGATATACTATGAGCTTGTAGATCTGCTATTTTTGAAAAATGTTGAAAATTTGTGCAAATCTTTTAAAATGTATATTTTAAAGTGAACATTTGTAACTCAAATCTTTGCTTCTGGGGGGTCCCTGAAACAAAATATTTTTACAAATGTTCGCTTTAAAAAATATTAACATTTGCACAAATGTTCACCGTTTAAAAAGAAAATAGCAGATCTACAAGCTCATTGCGCGGCACTCGGTGCCGCGCTATGAGCTTGTATATCTGCTATTTTTTGAATGGCCAAAGAAATCTTAAAATGACACAGATGCGTTCCCGGTCTTAATGGGTTCAAACAGTTTGGTCTTGTGACATGTCGTTGGTCTGAACTAGGCCTTAAGTATCTTGATATCATGATAGGACTTGGACAGGTTGGACTGGGTGGTCCTGCTATGACTATGTCTGTGGCTTATTAGTGTTTGCATTACACCTCATTTAAATCCATAGCAAATGTGTGCAAATTGACTACATGCCATGCGCATAGTCGCTTGATTAGAGAATTTTGTCTGTTGATGATGGCAGTATGTTTAATGTTAAAGAGAGACTTATCTGGTCCTTTAAATAGATGCTCATGGTGTTCTTTTTTGCAACCCTGAAATAGCTCCGTTTAATTTTATTGTTATCATTTTTGACCTATTTTAATTTTGTCTCATCAATGCATTGTGACATAATTTTTTTTAAAGAAACATGCCTAATGTTGGTTATATGCCAGATAAAATACATTCACATAACTAGTAGTTGTTTACATTAAAACAATTATAGTTATTTTTAAAGGACAGTATGTCCTTGGTGGACAAAAATCCTGTATCCTAAAACATCTTTTAGACTTTGGAACTTAATTGATTAATCAATTAAGTTTAATTTGTGAATGAAGAAATGCTTGTAATTCAAAATTGACAATACTTTATTTGTATTTTTTGGGACTCTGTTTCTTTGTGGGATTTAAACGGGGAGATAAACGGTGCCCCCGTCCCCAGGAGGATTGAGGATTGGGGGGGGGGGGGGGGGGGGTTCTCCTCCAGTACCCCCTTGAGGAGAAAGAATAGGTCCGTCCTCTCCCGCTGTTAGCAATTGTTCATTATGCTAAGGGCCGCCGAGCAGAGGTGCTGCTTTTCAGATACCTCACACTGCCTGAGACACACACTACAGTGAGACAACATATTATGTGATATAAATAATATATATATACGTGTGTGTGTGTGTGTGTGTGTGTGTGTGTGTGTGTGTGTGTGTGTGTGTGTGTGTGTGTGTGTGTGTGTGTGTGTGTGTGTGTGTGTGTGTGTGTGTGTGTGTGTGTGTGTGTGTGTGTGAGCTTGTAATACAAATAGAGGAACACAGAGAGAGGAATTGAATCTGCCTTTTAGCTGTAAAAAAGGCTCCCTTTGACTCCCTTTGGCTATTAACCCATTTAAACCGGGAACGCATCTGTGTAGCCACATTATTTTGTACTTCGGCTATTCAAAAATAGCAGATCTACAAGCTCATAGTTTGAAAAATCATGAAAGTTTGTGCAAATCTTTGAATATATATTTTTCAAAGTGAACATTTGTAACTCAAATCTTTGCTTCTGGGGATTCTTCAAATGTCTTCTAAATCCTAACAGTTTTTTAAACTCATTTTTCTATAATATATCAATGTTTCTCAAACCTTTTCATGTCAAGGACCCCCAAAATGATCTGTATTTGGCTGCGGACCCCCATCTCAAAATGTATTGTTCCAGGGACCCCCAGATGGAAAGATTTGAGTTACTAATGTTCACTTAAAAAAAAATATATATTCATAGATTTGCACAAATTTTCAAGATTTTTCAAAAATAGCAAATCTACAAGCTCATATAGTGCGGCACTCGGTGCCGCACTATATGAGCTTGTAGATCTGCTATTTTTGAATAGCCAAAGTATAAAATAATGGTTAAAGTGGTTACACAGATGCGTTCCCGGTCTCAATGGGATAATAATATACTGTATGATGTAACTTCAAGTACATGGAAGATCCTATGGGGTGGACATGGTCATTCTCGACCACCACAACCAGCAGCTATAGTCTCTCTCTCTCTCTCTCTCTCTCTCTCTCAGAAGCATCATCCCCAGGGAAACGGAGAGGTTAGGGAATTTCCCAGCCTTGCCTCTCTGATGCTGGCCCCCGGGTTAATAGGTGTTCAACCCCCCCATTATCCAGGAGCGTCGGTGAATTACCAGCCGAGTGATGTTTACCATTGATATCATATATATGCTAATTTGAACACTTAATTAGAGGGGAGGGGCTGGCAGGGCAGGATGGGCGAGGTGGTTGGCGATCATGTGTAAAATTGATTTGTGAGGAGGGGGTGATATTTGATAGACGGCAGGGGGGAGCTGAGGCTGTTTTTTAGAGAGTGACCAGGCAGGGAGGGGACAGTGGTGGAATAAGTACTCACATTCTCTATTTAAGTAAAAGTACCAATGCTGCGATATAGAAATACTCTGTTACAAGTAAAAGTCCAGAATTCAAAATTTACTTGACTAAAAGTGCAAAGGTATTGGCATCAAAATGTACTTAAAGTGCCAAAAGTAAAAGTGCTAAAATGTTTGAAAATAGCAGATCTACAAGCTCACAACGCGTCGCGATGCGACGCGTTGTGAGCTTGTAGATCGGCTATTTTCAAACATCCTATGTATAAAATAGGGCTGAAGTGGTTAATGTATGTTTTATGATATGATAATTTATATCTGAAAAGTAACTTGTAACTATAGGACACACACAAGTTTTCAACTGATTGTAGTGGAGTAAAAGTACAATATTTGGATCCGAGATGTTGTGGAGTAGAAGTAAAAGTGCTGGAAATTGGAAATACTCAAGTAAATTACAAATTCCTCAAAATTGTAATTAAGTACAGTACTTAAGTAAATGTACTTAGTTACTTTCCACCACTGATGAGGGGAGAGAATTCTGAACACAAACTTCTCCCCTCCCAAAACGAGGCCCAATTTACTTTCCTTCCTCAATCACTGATTTTAGCTTAGTGTCTCTGGCAAAGAGCAGAACAGTCATAGTTTTGAGATGTTTACTGTTTTTGCATTAGAATGTGCAAACAACAGCTGGATTAAACACCCTGCTTCACTTTTCATGATGAAGCAGGACTTCCTTAAGGTTACCATGGCTATGATTTTTCCTTTTTTATTGATCATTCAAGAGTAGAAGTTAATGTCCTTACGAATGGTAAAATAATCCCCTAACAACCTTTGTTCTACTGTATTATCACAGATATTCTTACTAGAAACTGAAGAACAGCCAACACATTTAGTTAACACGTACTGGGTGCAGAAAAATAAACAGTCATCATTACTATTAAGGCAAATAAAAATACAATTGAGATGGAATCCATTTTCTTGCACCTTAAGACTTTTAAAATATTCGCACTGACACGCACACATCATGTATTAGTATGACTACAGACAGATGTATCATTTTCTCAGAATTTTGTAATCATATTTATTTATTTGTACTTATAAAGCACCAATGCTTCCAATTATGCAAAAGGGAGAAAAATATGGAATTCTGCTGTCTTGTTAATTGTCAATGCAAAAACATTGTCAAAAAACTTTCCTGTATTACCAGAACAAAATGCACGTCATAATGAGTAAATTAAGTGTACCCAGCGAAATATGTTTTCCTTTGATAATTTGAAATGCACTTCCTGTGCCAGCCGGTGCACGCTCATTGTTGAGCCTGTGGTTTTAGCCAAAGGTTTTTAAGCCAGCGTACGTGAGCTGCATGGCTAAATGTCTGCTGGCTTTGAAACAAACAGCCTGCAACCGCTTTAAGTATATTATCAGCCAAGTTCTTTTAGGGACGTATTGCTAAAGAAGCTTACCATATAATTAATGTAACTTCAGCGAGATTACACCCGGTCCAGCCTTGTAAGCAGAGGCATAGTCTTATTGACCTCACGATGCGAGAGCTTAAAGACACAAGAATGGCGTTTTTACTCAACTTTGATAGGATAACTAGTATAATCTTTCCAGAAGTAAAAGGGAAGAATAAAGTGTTTTAAGCATAATACCCCTTCCAAACTCTGAGTAGGCGAGTGTCTGGCTGAAGTGCATGGTCCTGATACAGCAACTTATGTATTTCGTCATCCTTGACTCTTTTTGGACGCACATTGTTCTGATGCTGTTTATTGCTTTTTCTGTGAATGCTGGCTTTGCCCGGCTTCTGTCTGCTGTTTAACCAACACACAGCGTTGCAAAACCATTTAGGGGTAGAAGATGTTCTTTTCCGATTCAATGTAGCACAGTCATGTTTCAATGACAAATTGTGCTTTTATTTTACTTTTCTGACTTTGTTGTATTGAAGTTTTTTTTTTTAATTATTATTTGCAAAAACTGTCTTTTTAAATATTTGTATTAATTTATTTAAATTCAGATCGTAATGATTACATGCACTGGCACTGCATATAATTCAGTACAATAATGAAAAATATAACTTCGGCAGCTCATTCTTTTTTTGTTTTGCATTATTTTGGGATTGTATTTGTGTGAGACTGGTGCTGGAAATGAGCTTTTATTGGTTTATTCCCATTTATCAAATCCCCCCTCCCCCCTATCTAACCCCCTACCCCCTTATTTTACTCCAGATGTTACTGCTGAGTTTTTCTTCCCCTCCTCCCTCTCTATTTCTTTCTCTCCCTCCGTCTTTTTTTTTTTTTAGTTTTGGTGTCACCCTTTCAAACATTCTTTAACAGTGGAATAAAGGGATGGGGGATTGGGGAGATTAGGCCACGGGATCCTCCAGGCATTGTCTGAGAATCTGCAGATAAAAAGCACTGGTTTGGTGGAATGGGATGGGAGCTGGATTGGGGAGGGGGGGGGCTTGTATATAGAGGCAGGTGGTGGAGACGGCAGGGGTGGGGGCAGCTGTTCAGGGGGGCGCCTGGAGAACAGTGCCAACCAAAGAGAGACGGATATTGATATTTGGATGTTCTCGATAGGGAGACGTAGCTTTATAAACAGGCTTTATAAACAGACCGTTTTTTTCCCTCTTTCTACACAGTAAAATCCTAACTGCTAATTTAACTGTGGGTGTAAACATGTAACCATATGGACCATTTGGTTACAAATGGAGGATTTTATATGAATTTTGCCTGGTTAAAATAATTTCCATTTGAATTGGGGCAGAAATAATGCACAAGTCTTTAGTGTCTGTCAAGATGGTGGATTCCGAAGTTTCTGAGACATTTTAAATATTTTCAGGCAACAATGAATTTAATTGAACATTCTGAAGAACTCCCAAGCAAATATTGGTTAACTGCCAAAGTGGCTGCAGAGAGGACATAATCTCATCAGCCAAGACCTGAATGTATACGGCTGATAACTTGTGTTCATTTATTATTATGCTGCACCTAATTATTGACTAAAATAAAACGTGCTTAAATAACCCCTTTTAGGGAAGACTATTATACAAATGAGTCTTTGCTGCCTGTAGGCTATTGAAGTGTCACATTTAATTGAAATCTTTGCTGAAGTCACACCTCTACCAAAGAGTGGAATAAACTTTGATTACCGCTTGACTCTCCAGTAATTTAGCCTCCTCCTGGTGTCTGTGACCATTGATTAGGTCACACTCCATACCTTTAGTATCGACAAACCCATTAACACCAAGTAATGAAGTGACAGACTGTGTCCTTAGTTAAGCAATCATACAGTCGTTAGTTGATTAGATCAGCTTTTGCAGACTTTTGCAGTCTTGGATTTTTGGCATGCAGATAAGACACACACACACACACACACGCACACACACACGCGTGCACGCACACACACAGATGTGCACGCATTCTGTCAGCTAATAATCTCAGCCAGTGAATCACATTTTATAAGTAGTTCGAGTGCAGAAATTGACCTAATTGATTGGCAGTTTGTTTTCATATGATGTGCTGCCAGTGAATTGAATTGCATGCTAGCTAGATGGTCCCTGTTAAAGGGCTCTATTGAGATGTTAATGCACCACAACGCTCATATCAGTTAATTACCGATGAGGAACCTCCCAATAATCACTTTCTATTCACTTGCTAACGGGGGCCATCCCCATTACTCAACTGGTTGTTATTTCCTTTAGTCTGCAGTGGTTTCTGGTTGCAAATCACCCACATGCCTGGAATTGTGATGCATTTGGCAACCTGCCGAGATGCCACAATAGGACATATTTTGTTTATGTTAAGAACACACTATTTTCATGTCGCTTACATCAGTGGTTCTCAACCAGTGGTCCGGGGACCACCAGTGGGGGTGTACCAGGGGGTCCCCAGCGAAATTAGTCAACATAGCGTCACAACCATTTTAACCACTTAGCGTTGGCTATTAAAAAATAGCAGATATACAAGCTCATAGCACGGCACCGAGTGCCGCGCTATGAGCTTGTAGATTTTGAAAAATCTTGAAAATGTGTGCATATCTATATATATTTTTTTTTTTTCTAAAGCGAACATTTTTAACTAAAACCTTTGCTTCTAGGGGTCCTTGGCACAAAACATTTTCAGATGGGGGTCTGCGGCCAAATGTATATCAATTTAGGGGTCCTTGGCATGAAAAAGGTTGATGATGTGGTATACTCTTATTTTTACATATTTATATTATATAATTTAACAGATGGTTTCCCCAAAAAAAAGTTATAATACTATGTATGTTTATTTGAAAACATTTCGTACAAAATGGATGTAATTCATAGGAAAATAGAAGCTAACAAGATCACCTCTTCCCATTCTTATAATAGTTTTTGTTTATCCCCCCCGTCTGAAAATCTCAGTGAGATGAGAAGAAAACAAGCCCTGCTGGAATCCACCATGTCTCAGATGCCTGCCACATCCTAATGGAGTTAGTGCAGCCATTACCCTGGCAGATTGATTCATTAAGCTAATGTGAGGCTAACCCTGTCGGCCCCTGTTGAAACGCGTGCAATATGACACTCCTCAAATTTGTTCTAACACATGCCCTGGGGAGCCAAACAGAGCCCGTGCTAATGGGAAAGGTGGAGCCAATTATGCAAAGAGAATTGGTTACTGTCAACAGATATTAGGACTATCTCTCTCTCTGCCCCCCTTCTCTCTCTCTCTACTTGCTGCTATCTCTGTTCCCCCTTCTTCCTAGTTAATCCATTACGACCGGGAACGCATCTGTGTCACTTTAGATTTCCTTGGCTATTCAAAAAATGGCAGATCTACAAGCTCACAGAGTGCCGCACTATGAGCTTGTAGATCTTCTTTTTTTTTTTTTAAGTTGTGAAAATGTGTGCAAATCTTTATACACATTTTCAACTTCAATCTTTGCTTCTGGGGGTAGAACAAAATATTTTCAGATGGGGATCCACGGCCAAATACATATCATTTTGGAGGTCCTTGACATGAAAAAGTTTGAGAACCACTGATATTATAGCAACATACCTTTAAAAAAAAACAACTGTTAGGATTTAGAAGACATTTGTAGAATCCCCCAGAAGCAAAGATTTGAGTTAAAAATGTTCAGGATTTTTCAAAAATAGCAGATATACAAGCTCATAGCGCGGCACTTATATCTGCTATTTTTGAATAGCCAAAGAAATCTTAAAATGATACACAGATGCGTTCCCGGATTGAATGGGTTAACATAATGAAGTTCACTTTCCCCTTAATTTAATTACATTTATAATTACCTGACGTTTCAATTTTTTTTGAGGGTCAAGTTTATGATACAGCCTCATGTTGTTGGCCAGGGACAAAGAAGTTTACCTACTGACGTTTGATTGATTGATTGATTGAATGATGTTTTTATTGACAAAATTGCATATACATGACCATACACAGGTATTTGTACTTATCTGTCATAAGGATAAGCCTGAGAGCTTTATTCCACTGTGGTCTTTCCACTGAGATCTCAACACAATGGAAATAAGCTCTCGTTTTAAAAGTATAGAACAGTTTCCTGCTATCAGCCATAATATTCACATTATCCATGCAGTTTTCTTTTGTGGTCCTTTCCCACTTTTTGGCACATCTCTGCAGATGATGAGGCCTTTTTTTATTAATATTTTGGGGATAAAACATGCAAAAACCAGTACAATTGTTATCCCATTATTGTGGCATTAAACCCAACAGTTGTGTCACTCACAGCGGCCTTTATCAGACATAACATGTACAGGAAAATTCTGAATTATATTATATAAGTACTCGTAAGCGCGAGAGCAAATGTATTCCATAGTCACGTTTAATTTAGGTTTGATAGAAAAATAAATAAATGATACGTGAGGATAAATAACCCAAAAAATAGTCCAAAGAGATCATGGGACACAAATTAGTCTTTCACTTATCCCATCCCCATCGCATTTTATCTTCCCATCTCAGGCGCTCTCTCTCCGTCTGCATCATGTGGAGAGGTAGTGGGAAGCGTCTACACCGAGGCCCAGAGATAAGGTCTGTTGTTGTGGATGTGGGGCTGGGTGGTCTTATTTACCTGTGGCTGAAGAGGCTTTCAGGTCCCTGCAGGCCTAGTCTTTGCATTGACTTCCCCCGCTGGTTCTGTCAACACTCATCTCTCTGGAACTCTGTTGAGTCAATGGCTGTAACTGTGAGTACCGAGAGGGCTCTCTGTACAACTTATGTTCACTATAGCACACACACACAGACGCGCGCGCACATGCACACGCACACGAATAAGTGGTGGAAAAAGTAAGCAAAGCAAATGTTTGACTTAAGTAGAAGTATCAATACTGCAATGTAGAAATACTCTGTTACAAGTAAAAGGCCAGAATTCAAGTAAGTCAGAATTGAGTAAAAGTACAAAAGTATTGGCAGCAAAATGTACCAAAAGTAAATGTACTAAAGAGTTTGAAAATAGCAGATCTACAACCTCACAACGCGTCGCGATGCGACGCGTTGTGAGCTTGTAGATCGTCTATTTTCCCTAATAGCCTGTGTATAAAATAGGTGGTTAAAGTGGTTAATGTATGTTTCATAATATCATAATTTATATCTGAAAAGTAACTAGTGACTAAAGTTTTCAAATAATTGTAGTGGAGTAAAAGTACAATATTTGCCTCTGAGATGTAGTGGAGTAAAAGTAAAAGTGTAGACAATTGGAAATACTCCAGTGAAGTAAAAGTACCTCAAAATTGTACTTAAGTAAAGTTCTTAAGTAAATTAACATAGTTACTTTCCACCACTGCACGAAAGCGAGCGCGTGTGCACGCACATGCACACGAATACATGATGTGCATCATTGTGGAACTATGCCGTATCGCACGTTTTGACTTAGAACTGCTCAGAATTGCCATCTGTTCTTGGAGGGGGAAACTGATACAGTGTCAAAACAATGTGTACCTTTTGTCCCTTCCAAAAAAAGTGTAAGAATTGACCATTTTTACACTCTCAAGACTTAAATGGCCACTTCGGACTTTGGCTTTGCACGAGGCCTGGCCTCGGGAACCGGACTGTGACAGACGTGTCACGCAGGTGCTGCCCCTAACCCCCCCCCCCCCCCCCCCCACACACACACACACACACACACACACACACACACACACACACACACACACACACACACACACACACACACACACACACACACACACACACACACACGCATACCCGAAGGAGCCACATTCTTCCATAGTCTTGTGTTGTGCCTGAGCAAACCAAACCACACATATATGAGGAGTCCTGTCCCACAGCGGACTACCCACTGCCCCGGCAACATGCATTGTTGCTCTATGCAAATCCATTCACAGTGGAATAGAAGAAGGGCTCGGGGAGGGGTATCCCCGAAAGCTCAGGAGTTTGGGGATATAGAAGGAACGGAGAGGCCAGCCAATAAATGAAAAGTTTGCCTTTAAATCCTCGGGATAATAGAAGCAGAGGTTGGGGCCGAAGCCTCGAAGCCGAGATAAACAGAGGGATTACTTCTCGGTTTTGCATCACTCACTCTTCCTCTGGGTGGCCCTTAACCATCAGGAAAGCAAAAAGGGGGGGAGGAGGGGGCAAGAGGGGGGGGGTAGAGGGAGAAGAAAAAACGTTTAACGCATGGACATTCACACAGCACATAGGGGGAAAGAAGTGAGCCTAATTCCATCAAAGACGGAGAAATTAGCAATTAATTTATTCCAACCTCCTCCGCCCCGGCTCCTTTTCTATTTTCGGCCCAATTGTTGGTTAGTTCTGCAACATCTGGTCCAGAACAGTCTGTGAGCCTGATGACTGATGCACCCTCCATTTAACCCATTGAGACCGGGAACGCATCTGTGTGTCATTTTTAGATTTATTTTGGCTATTAAAAAATAGCAGATATACAAGCTCATAGTGCGGCACCGAGTGCCGCACTATGAGCTTGTAGATCTGCTATTTTTGAAAAATCGTGAACATTTGTGCACATCTTTGAATATGTTTTTTTTTTTTAAGCGAACATTTTTTACTCTGTAACAACTTCTGGGGGTCCCTGGAACAAAATATTTTGAAATAGGGGTCCACGGCCAAATACATATCATTTTGGGTGGTCCTTGACATTCTATTTAAAAAAACTATTAGGATTTAGAAGACAATTGTAGAATCTCCAGAAGCAAAGATTTGAGTTAAAAATGTTCGCTTTAAAAATATATAAAGATTTGCACAACATTGCCAAGATTTTTCCAAAAAATAGCCAAAGAAATCTAAAATGACAGAGATGCGTTCCCGGCTTTAATGGGTTAAGTAGAATAGTAGGGAAAATCTTCCCCTTTTCCATTCATTTCTTTGGCCTTAGGAGATTAGTTTGGGACGATGGTGGAAAAAGTAATCATTAAAAATGTTGCTCTTTTTTTTTGCAGGCCATGCAGAACCACAGAGGGTAGCGACTTTATTTGCAATTGTAATTTAAAGAATAATTAAAGAAGTTAAATCATTCTGTAAATGTAGAACAACTTGAGTCTTTGTGCTCAAGGGTGCATGAACCTCCTTCTTATGGCTGGTTGCTCTGATAAACTCGGTAATGAAAGAATGTAGCTTGACACTAATGACAAATTTTGAAGTGTTTTGGATTTGCCTCAGCCTCCTGCCCTCAGTACCGTCTTTTGCTCCTATAATCGGGGCCACGATGCTGCCGGAGAACGCAACACATTGACAAATTCGCCAAATAATTGATTGCAGAATTACATTTATTTAATCATTTAAGGGGGGAGGGGGCACATACAACACATGCATCACTTCACCTCGAGAACGAACACAGAATATCACAGACATTAATGTGTTTCTCGCTAAACGAGGCTAAACAGACTATTTCCAGCCAACGTGGAGGGCTGTTAACACAACTCCATCGATACAGAACAGCACAGGAAAACTCAACACAACAAAAAAAGTATATCCACCCCAAGGAATATTGAATATAATTGTATGATATTGACATGTTCAAACGTTTGATATAAACACGGTTGGCATTTGTTTACAGTCGTTGTTTAAAATAATAATGAAAGGGCTTTTAATTGCGTGTGACACCTAGAGTTGTTATGGCAAACCTGTGTAAGAAGATACACCATTGTCAGTTGAATAAATCAACTGTGATAAAGGCTGCATGGTTGGTATTTGACATTATTTATGGCTGATCTGGTTATCAGAATGTTGTTTTTCTTGTTAGACATAATGGCAAGTCAAGGCAATTGTTTTTTTTAAAGAGATTGGACTGCAGAAAGGCATTATGTGCAGGCAGAGGAAGGCTATACTATTCTCAATAGCAACAGAACATGTTATCTTTCATTTAACCACAAGTAAGCACAAGCAGCCACAGCATCTCTCGCCCCAAACATTCAGCCTCAGGGCGGTCAAAATGTAAACGCGTTAAGGTGGAGAGAGAGATTTCCTTAATAACAGCACAGGCTTTAAAATTCACTGTTTGGAGATATTATGGGCTTTTGAGCAGGAGCAGCAACAGCAGATTATGCCCCCCCCCCCCCCCCCTCCTCCCCTCCCCCCACAAACCCTGGTGGAAATGAGCTGTTGACATTCTTCGGGGTCATTGTCCGCAGATAGCAGGGGTATAGCTACTAGGATTTAGCAGATAAACCCATCCACTGAGACCCTCATCCATTACACACATTTCACTATACAGCCAAGGAAAGGTTAACTCAACCACTCTGACTAATGTTGAGGCCTGTGGATTCTCCCATCTCCTTTCTTAACCACTTAAACCCTCTTCTATACTTAGTATAAGCTAACACTTAGTGCAGTGGTTCTCCAACTTTTTAATGTCAAGGACCCCCAAAATTATGTTTTTTTGGGTCTGGGGACCCCTTTTTCAAAAATACCAGATCTACAAGCTCGTAACGCAGAGCTTGTATATCTGCTATTTTTGATTAAGTATAAAATATGATTAAAGTGGTTAAAATGATTGTGACACCATATTAACTTGTTTTGCCGGGGACCCCCTGGTACCCCCCCCCCCCCCCCCCCAGGACCCCTGGGGGTCCCCTGACCCCACTTTGAGAACCAATCGACTCATTGGACTGGGATCGGCTCTGTACTTGGTCCACTCTTCTTTTTTTTTTTTGCTCTACACCACATGTCTGTGTTGTGAGCCTGTAGATCTGCTATTTTTGGCAAATGTCCCCCCCCCCAGAATAGGGATGCTAGCTGGGTTCAAGTTAAACCTGGGTAATACAGGAATCAGCCTGCATTGGCACATATTCATTTACATAACTTGTACATTATTATTAGTAATGCTGGCCGGGGAAAGAAACTTTTTTTAATCTCCAGCCATTGTGATTGATGTATTCAAAAACTCCCCACAGCCTCCCGGTTTATTTTCAGAAATGACAAACGATTGTTTACTTGCCAAAATGGCCGCAAAGAAAGCTTTATACAAAATGCATCAATGTATGTTTGAAGGCTGGTTCCCTCCCTGACACCAGCATTCTTCAATCTTATCAAAGTAGACATTTTGACTGTGAGAGAGCGAGAGCGTCCAACCCTAAGCTTCCTTTCATAACTCAAATGTCACTAACAGTATGATGTAACGAGGCGGTTTGAATGTTGATGACGTGTCCCCGTGATCGGGAACGCATACCGTGTCATTTTAAGATTTCCACCCCAGAAGCACAGATTGCACAGCTATGAGCTTGTATATCTGCTATTTCTGAATAGCCAAAGTATAAAATAATGGTTTAAGTGGTTACACAGATGTGGTTCCCGGTTTGAATGGGTTAAAACCTTCTCTTAACTGTTATAGCTTTGGTAGAGAGAGAGAGCTGCCACATTTTGATCCCTCGTTCTCACCAAGAAAAAAATCTACTTTTTATGGCGGGGTTTCCTTCCTAGTCTTTGAATTTTTTTAAAATTAATCCCGAAGACTCGGCCAGCTGCCGTGAAAGCACAGACAGGAAAAAAGCAATGATGCTGTCTTTTTCCCAGGATGCCTTTGACAACGTCGCCGGGCCCATGCAGGAAGAAAACTAGCCCCGAGATGATGATAAAAGAACACAAAGGCGACAATGAAGGCGAAGGAGGGCGCAGCAGCACTGTGGCGGCCGTCTTGAGGCCGACAGAGGAGAGGAGAGAGAGAGCAGGCCTTCGTCCCCATACAGACCCTCCTCGCGCCACTCCAGTCCTTCTGAGCGAATTGCTAATGAGATTGTTCTGATCCCACCCTTCGCTTCCCATGTTTTCAACACCTTCAAGGACCACATGGCGCTACCAGCATAAAGACAACTAAATGAGAAATCCCCAACGTTTTTTTTTCTTCTTCTCCGACGACGACGACGCCCGGGGGGGCCTCTTCGCTTCTCAACCTGGCCGCCGACCATTCAATTCAATGCCCCCCCCCTTCTTCCCAAAAGAAAAGATAAGAAAGAAACAGTGCAACAGGGGGTATGGATGAGTAAACTTTTCAGGGGGAAATGGGCATATTTGCCAGGATCTGAAGTAATAATCAATTTATGGCTGTAGAGGTGGTGGTGAGGCCTCTCTCTCGACCATGATGAAGAATCGTAAAAGGTTTGAGAATTGAAAAGGAGGGGGTTTGGTAGAGAAAGAGTGAGGGAGATGCTCAAATTTTGAGGGTGTTTCTCCCCCAAACCGCTGTAATAAGATCACTAACATCTTGAGTCGGCCTCCACTATAGTGCTCAAACAACGGGCTCCGAGATGAAAGGTGAATGGGCCTTAGGTTCCCGCTGTCTGGTTTAGAAGCGCTTTAATAGCACGGAGCCACTGTGAAAGGGTCCTGGGCAGTAGCTCATATTAGCGCCGAAGCACACTGCTTAATAGGATGATGCCTTTTGGCTTTTGTCATGAGATTATTAAGGGCTCTGTTGTCACCAGCGCCTGTTGAGCGCACAGGCTGTAGAATCCGCTCTCCTGCGTGTATTGTCTGGGTTTATGTGTTTGAGAAAAGAGGAGGCCTTTTGATGAAAAAACACCTCTCAGGGCTTCTGTCAGGTGAGCTCTGCCTTGTGGTCTCACATTTACGCGCCCTTCAAAATATGTCAAGTGCTTTGTTTTCCACTAAAGGCCCTTGAATCCGTCATCGTGTTTTGACAAAGCGCACAAGCTGTAGGGAAGCAGGCGAAAGATGAAACGAAACGTCAGTGGTCCTTCAAATAAAGAAAATAATGTGTTATTGTTGTCATCAATGTACTATCTTGGTTTCCTGTGTGCATATATTCCTGCCGAGCAGTATTGAGTGTAATAGAGAAAGATAATGGCTTTATGGATTATATTTGTGCTCTTATGGCTTTAAATACCATAAAATGCATTGATACAGAGCAGTATTCTCCTTCTGGTTACGGGTTCAGATCAAGCAAGTCTTCAGTAACCCACACACAGGCAAACTGAACTCAAGAGTTAAACCGCTAAGTGCAAAATTTCAAGCAGAAACATCTATGAAAAGACCAAAAAATTAGCTCTTTTTAAGAAGAGATTGTGTGGCAATTGATGTAATTTACCACAGAGGGAAGGTAATTGAAGAGAACTGGGATGAATGTTAGCCAGATTGACATTAAACAGAGAATGCACTATGTCCATTTTGCAATCAATGACGGCCCCTTTCAATCACGAGAGCTTTATACTCAGGATTAGTTTTGGTGACTTAAGAAGCTAGACTACCTCTGTACCCCTACCATCTGCACCCCCCCCACCCCCCAAACTCCCCTCAAAAATAGTGCAAGGATACTGCCAGCCTTTTCACTCTCCCTTAACAAGACTGCTCCAAAGCGCAGGCCCACTCCAAGTAATTAAATCAATCCTTTGTGCTTCCCCAATATTCCCCTTCAGTGGGTGACTGCCCAAGATCTGATTATGGCTCTTCATGCATATTCAGGGTGAAGCTGTGCAACTTGTCTACAACAACCTCTTTACTTTTAATATTCACGTCGCCACCAACTATTAAGTCACCGATTCCTTCTTTCCCCCCAAAACATTTCACTCTTGAATGTCCAAAAAGCTACGGTTTGTTTTGTCCTAGATTTCACCTGTTAAAGCGAGGGACCGGTCACTCACTTCAGAGGCTATTATGTTTAAGGAAAGCGATAGATGAGGAGAAGTTATAGGGTCCGGAGTCCGATAGACAAATTGGATTAGGGAGTATTGGATTAAAGGAGGAAAACGGGGGATAACAAACAAGTAAAGCTGCCTGTGATCACAGGGTTTAATATATTTCTTTTTCCTCTCCCGATCCCTTTCTTCTCTCCCTCCTCCCCCCCTTTTTCTCTTTCTTTCTTTTCGAGTAAAGATCCCAGGCTTAAGACAGACTTATTAAAACCTGGGATTAATTTGTAATGCTTCCTTAACCCTCAGGGTCAACTAAAAGATTTGTTATCTAAAGCAAACAGGAAAAAAAATTGTGCTATAACAACGGGGACGAGAGCTTTTAAGTCCATGTCTGCGGGGCTTTGGTGAGATTTTACATTTGTAGGAAGGTGTTATCCCCATTATTTATTTGAGCAAGGCACGTTTTAACCTTGCTGGATGTTGTGGGTATAAATGCAACGTTTTTACTGCATCTTTGCAGTGAGGTATGCAGTTGTCATCACCCGGCAACGGAAATGGAAGCTGCTCTGTTTCCATATGCCTATAAAGACAAAAACATGCTTTATGAGTGCTAAAACTATGCATGACAATGTGATGTCAAGTCGTCGATAACAAATGAAAAACGGAAACAAAAGAAAATCTGCTCCTCCTGTTCTTTTAATCAGAAGGTGTCCTCATTTAATCAGCGGGTTGATGAGAGAAGTAATAGTATTGAGAACGTGGCCCACCACTCTCATTAGCCTTATCTATTAAATGTAGCGCTGCTGCCTAAGATTGTAATCTTAATCTTATTTGGTTATTGAGGTTTTGGATCTCTCTGGCACACACAAAGAGCTTTGGAGGAACAAATCCGGTGCCTCCACAGAATCAGTGACTCATTTGCTCTGATCGGCAGTTGGGCCTGATCCATGGAGAGGTCATAGTTCAAGGGCCTAACCGGCAGACTTGGTTTTTTTTTTTTTTAGAGTGAAATGGCAGGAATCACTTTGTCCCGGTTCTTCATATCTCTTATTTCTTTAACCCATTAAGACCGAGGAAACGCATCTGTGTGTCATTTTTAGATTTCTTTGGCTATTCAAAAATAGCAGGCTCATAGCGCAGCACAGAGAGCTTGTAGATCTGCTATTTTTGGAAAACAATCGTGAAAATGTGTGCAAATCTTTGAATATACTTACATTTTTAACTCAAATCTTTGCTTCTGGGGGTCCCTGGAACAAAATATTTTTAGATGGGGGGTCCGCGGCCAAATACAAGTCATTTTGGGGGTCCTTGACATGAAAAAAGTTTGAGAACCACTGATATTATAGCAACATAGGTTTTTTCAAAAAACTGTTAGGATTTAGAAGACATTTTGTAGAATCCCTCAGAAGCAAAGATTTGAGTTAAAATCATATATGTTCAAAGATGTGCACAAATGTTCATGATTTAAAAAAGAAAATAGCTGATCTACAAGCTCGTAGTGTGGCACTCGGTGCCGTGCTGTGAGCTTGTATATCTGCTATTTTTGAATAGCGAGAAGAAATCTAAAAATGACGCGTTACCGGTCTTAATGGGTTAAAGCTTTCTACGTTTTCTTTTCCCAGCACTTTTGTATCATAGATGATTATTCTTGGGACACAGGAATATTTGTTACATCTATCGTCTAGATGCAGTGATTGTGGCCCTTCCTTCCACTCATTTATACTCATTGCTGGGAATGACGGCAATGTCTGAATTGAAATGTATTCAACATTGTGTTGAGAATTTAACCTAAATGCGTTGGTTTAGTTTAGTAGAGTGGTTCTCAACCAGTGGTCCGGGGAGCACCAGTGGTCCTTGAGGGGGTTCCTGGTGGTCCCCAGCTAAATGATGGAGAGTTGGTAACCAAATGGACCATTATAGATCTTTTAACTCTTGAGTACATAAAATGAAACCGAATGGACCCTTACGGGTCCATTCGGTTTCATTTTATGCTCTCAAGAGTTAATCTTATTATTAAACATCTGCATTACATAATTAAATAATTGTTATTTTGATCAACGTTTGCCTGTTATCTCTCCTATGGTGGTACCAACATCAATACAGCATGGAAATGTGGACAAAATCGTATCCAACGATAACAAAACATTCTAAGTCTTGGGGTCTGAGAGGCTAAATCTCATCAAATGGTGGTCCGTGGCTAAAATGCTGAATAAATAATGGACCTTGATATGAAAAGAGTTGAAAACCACTGGTTTAGTGTTTATGAAATGTAACCATTCTGGAAATCAAAGGCATCATGTTATTGTGCCTCTCTTGTAGAACATATCATCACTGCTATAGTGCTAGCAGAGCCTCCGCCACCAAACTGCTGATGACTGCAGACTGTGTGCAGAGAGAGACGACACTTAAAACACTCACATTTACAAAAACCTGACCTGGGTCAGGGTCACTGATATTTTATGACAACACGGCACTTGGACAACAATGGTATTAAAACATTGCCTTTTATTTTACACCGACATTGCACAACAATAAAGCAAAAAAACAAGATTTCATCATTTTCAGATTCAGGCATCATTTTCAGGCGTTCTGTGACATAACATTCAGACAATCTCGTATCCACTAATTTCATTAACATCATACAATCACAAAAACAACTGATGTTCGTCGCTTATTATGCAGTTTTGTAACTTAAGGAACAACGATGACTAATAACTTCAATATTCAATTCAGCAATGAGTTATACTTTCAAACCAGCAATCATCTTTAGTCAGTAAAGGCTTCTGAATTCTTCTTAATTTACTTTTGAAACACTTTTTGAAAACAGTCTTTTAGTTCTGCGCGCAGAGCAGGCGTCCTGACACTTAATCATTGCAAAACCATGTGTGCATAGTGCATACATGTAATTCCTCTGTTTAGGGAACTTCATGTGTGTCCTACAGCATGGCCATGTAGGCCAGTGGTTCTCAACATGTGGGTTGAGATACCCAGGGGGGTCCCCACATGATTTTTTTTTAATACCTTAAAAAAAAAGCCCATTAGGCCTACTGCATCAACTATACTATAAAAACTGGTAAAACTTTTACACATTGTCTAAAAACATAAGAAATTGTGAAAATAGCCGATCTACAACTCACGCCGCCTCACAACAAGAGGTGTTGTGGGCTTGTAGATCTACTATTTTCACAATATTTATCTGTGGGAACCGAATCAAACTAAATGTAATGCTTCAACTCCCACAATTCCAAGTGCTTGTCAGGGTGGGGGGTCCCCAGTTCAAATATGTTTTTTTTTGGCGGGGGGTCACGGCCCTGAAAAGGTTGAACCACTGATGTATGCTATATATACAGTACAGTAGTACCTGTGTCAAGTAGCGTCTGCTTGTATTCACCTGCTTGTGTCCGGGCTGTAATATAATCTTTGGCCCCAACAAAGAGATTCCTACATCTGACTACTGCCATGGGTATTGTCTTCAGTTACTTTGCATTTGTCTGTTTAATGGACGTTTGGCAGTTAGCCCAGTGCTGTCAATCACTGGGCTGGAAACCAAATCTTCTTCTTTCACATTCCAATGCTTGTAGTCAAATTTCTGCTCATGTATGTATAACGTTTCCTTCTGTATGTTTCTGTGCAAAAGCATATGTTTCGGGCATTATCTTGGAGTAGTGCTGCTATATTGAATTTCACCGCCCATACACATTAAAGTCTTGTTAGATTCATACTGCATAATTGTATATGAACAGTTCTGTAGCAGAACATGTTTTGCCATTGTTCCTGAAAATAGTTTCTGTTTCTCGATGAGCTATAGCCCAGATAATCTACAGTTCCCTTATGTGGTTGGCTGGGGACGAACCGCTTCATGTTAATTTGTGAACAATTATGGGAAAAAACACAAGTTTTGCCATTAAATTTATGTTTTTATATAACAAAACTATGAGCATGCATATTTTTGTATAGGCCCTCACTCCTGGCAGTATTCATATGTATTGAAATAATTTACAACCTCCAAATCTGTGATTGTCATTGAGCTGAATTGAATTTCAGTGTGGAGTTTTAAGAGTATGCTCATGTTGAGAAACAGAGTGAGTGATCAGTTAAAAGTGTGAATTAGCACTGTTTTTATCCTGCCAGAGAAACTGTGATCAATTTCTTACTCGTCCATTTCAATTGGTAATCCTTCACAAATTGCCCCTTCCTTCCGCCGTAGTTTGTGTATCAGCTATTTGCAGTGGATTAATGTGAGTCACTGGTGGCAAGTGTTCAAATCAATGTTTATTAATGGTTTCTTTAAGTGTTTAAAGATTAAGTCATTAACATATTGATGAACTTTTTTCTACGTTGCCCAGGGAGAGAAAAGGAGCCACTACTGTGCTGCCGCCGCGGCGCTGAACTGAAGCCAGATTCAACAAGAGGCTGTAGAGACAAAGAATTTGAATGACTGAAAAGGTGTTCGGATGGCATAAGCTCCAAAGCGTATTAACCACATGAACCCTAGTTTTCCTATTCTGTGTAGGCAAAAAAAATAGCAGATCTCACAAGCTTGTATAGATCGTCTATTTTCAGTGAAGAGATTTGTTGTAGAGGGAAATAAGCCCCCCCCTGCCAAAGATAGACCCCCCCGAGGGACTCTGGTCAACAAAGTAAACGATATAGGATTTAAGTAGTTAATGCCCAATATCATCCAATTCATTACAGCGTTGAGTGAAGTGCTGTGGTTATACTGCCAAAGCACGCCAGCCAAAATCATTCCAAGCTAACGTTTTGTTTCGTTATGTGGGGAGAGACACAAAAATATATCTCTGCCTGGAATCTATCAACACTGAGAAATTCTAATTATATTACACCACCTAGAATCATTAAAGAAACATAACATGACGCCGGAGTCGCTGTGTTCCCCTCAGAATGCAGAGCCAGAGAACAGTGAGTCAACTTAGATTGATTTTGCCATTCAGTGGCGACCTGCCACAACCCTTTGGCTTACCATGGTAATTCCCTCTCGTACCTGATAAGCTACCTGATCCATAATAAATCAATTCTAATTAGTTTTTTGGGGGGGGGGGTTGGACTTGGCTTAGGGGGACTCTTACGTTGTTCGCCCCCGCGCTACCCATCATCCTTTAGTTGTTTTTTCCTGCCGCCAGTCATCTGCACACCTGATATCAGTTAATCTGATTATTAAGCGGAGGATTATTGATGGGAGGGTAAATGGCTGTATTTGGCGCTGCCTCTTGTATCAAGGACACAGTAGTTTGTTTGTGGTTTGTTTGTTTTTGTTTTGTTTTCTGTTTCTGCCATCTGATAGAGGACGCCTCTGCTCTCAGGCCAACTGAGTAAAGATGAGGAATTTAATAAGGTCTTTGAGAGCCACGTATCAGTTAGCATTCTGTTTGTCTCTGAAGGTGCATGCTTCCATTTCAGGTACATGTACGTATACTGTACATTACATATTATTTATCATGTGTGTTTTGAAGGCTGGTGTTGGCAATGGGCAGGTATTCTCTGTCGGTCTGACAGGCACGTGAAGGCACTCGCTGATCCTGGTAACTGCAAGGTCATAGGTTTAGTCCCAGCAATGGCCATATATGTGGGGTTGGGGTTCTGAGAAAGCAAATTATTCAGATTAGATAAGCTCCTTGTCAAACAAATCTTTCATTGAATCTTTTTCACCCCAAATCTGAAGTCTGCTCTGTGTGTTTCAATATACATACTGTACATGTCTGTTGTTTCAGACGGTAATATAGGATGAAATAGCATTGTCACAATGAGCTATACAGGGGTTTGCAAATCCAGAGACACGGTTTAACACAAAATATTCAACATGGGATTTGAAAGGATTCGGATTCGATAATTGGATTCGCATTTAGATTCCCACTCCGAGCAGCGTGACACAGAAAAGCATTTTGAACGTGTTAACAATTCAACACGCTGCTAACGGCAGAGTTATATTCAGTTTGTTTTCCCGGTGTCGTGCGTTGAAAATAACCGACCTATCTGCTGTTTTTGGTGCACGACACTGCATGCAACGTAGTACATCAAGCTCTTAAGGAGTACTCAAACATGGAACAGTCCCACCCCCCTCAGCACGGCCTTTAGCTCAGTAAAAAACCTGGGCCAACTTGCTGTGATTTCCCAGTGACAATGTGTGCTACCATACCTCATCCCTCCCATTGATTTCTCCGCCATTTATTCCTGTTTTGGTTCATGCTCCGTATTTGGAAGTTGATGCTCCCTCTCTAAAAGGGGGATTCATGCATAGACTCTGCTACTTTTGTAGTCTGTGGCGGTTTTATATGATAAGCTTTTTTAGACGTTCAGAATCAATATGTAATCCTGTGCAGGGGCTTATCCCTGGGACTAGGCCATTTGTGAGGCTCTTTGAGCTTTGTTACAGGTCTTCTGGCAGCTCTATGCCACAGATTGATTAGGTGCAGTGCCAGAATCCTATCAAATGGCCAGCTCTGATGATGGTGCAAACTCTCTCAGAGCCTCTAGTTGACTGGAACTGGAGATAAGGTTAGGATGGCAATTCCCTTCCCGCACTGTCTGGTTGGAGAAAAGACGCGTCGGTATCCGCCATAGGGACTTGTTTTGCTCCCTTTTAAAAATCTATTTTCAGTGTTTTGTAAATGCAGATTAAGAGCTATTTATGAAGTACATGTACTGTACATATACATTTATAGCTGACTAACACTGTCAGCAACCAATGCTATAAGCAGTGAAATGCGCCTCAGAGTCATTGTATTGTGACATCATCGCTGTAGTTCTGGGACAATTCTTCTGCCTACGTCACATCCTAGTATGAGCCAATAGGGGAAGGGGATTCAACGTCACGTGATTCCCTTGTTTGACCCGGCAAAAACTCGGATGTGTGTCTCAAAAGAATATGATTATTGGCAGAATGGCGGAAAGTTTCGAATATTTGGCGGTCCCGTTTTTATTTTTCACAAGATCGGTGGTTGTTGCAATGACCTACACTACAATACTTCACCATATGTTGCGCTAGGATGAAATAAACCCAGAAAATGTAACAATGTGTACGTTCCGTAGTGCAATTCCAATGGTGAAACAGTGTTGATTTCGTCGACTAAAACTATGACGAAAAATGTTCGTCGACTACCTTTTTTTTCACTGACAAAAACGAAATAAAAGCTAAGATATGATGACTAAAACTAAGACTTCATATATTGACAATTTCGTCAACAAATAAAAACTAGACTAAAATGTTAGTGAGGGACTAGTGGAGAAGAGATCCAGTAGAACTAAGACAAGACATTTTATGTTTGGTTGCACTCGAGTGTTGCACTCTAAAAATAGCCGATCTACAAGCTCACAACGCGTCGCGCTGCGACGCATTGTGAGCTTGTACAGTAGATCGGCTATTTTCAGCATGCAACCAAGTGTAAAATCTGGCATTACGACGCCATCAAGGCACCGCCAAAATACATTTTAGTCGACTAACTAGTCTCCACTAGTCCCTCACTCGACTAAATCAACTGTAGATTAAGTCGACTAAAACTAGACTAACAGTAAAACATTTCAGATGACTAAAATATGACTAAAACTAAATGAAATGTTATTCAAATGACTATCAGAATCAGAATCAGAATATGACTATGACTAAAACTAAATCAATACTTCTTGTCAAAATCAACACTGTGGTGAAAGCTGTGTTGTTTGACCCGGCGAAGGAATGGCAGATTCGGCCGAGCCCCGAAATACCCGTATGTGTGTCTCAAAGAATTACATTGCATAACCTCCCGTGTCAGGTGAACCTTAAGCAGAATATCACGTTTTTTAAACGTCTCTGCCCCCATACACACTTAATGCGCTGAATATTTTTTTGCTGTGCCGAATTTTGCTGAATGGTCTTCTTACAGCCATTCTCCTGAAGGGGTTAATTCTTTATCGGCTGCGATATTTTCTTTTCTTTTTCCTTTCTTTTCTCCTTTTCCCCTCCGTACAGGCAGGGTCACGGGGAACTGAATCTGTGCATTCTTGTGTGTCTTGCCAACGCTCACATGGTTACCACCGGTACGCATTGTTAGGGATATCTGAATGAACACTAGCCATGCAAGTTTTAACGTGATTGCCCGAGGGCAGTAGAGTGAAAGAGCGAGGAGCAGAGAGAGAGAGAGAGAGAGAGAGAGAGAGTGAGAGAGAGAGAGAAGAGCATAATCCTAAAAGGATTGGAAGTCTCCTTACTCTTTGCTCATGCCCCCCCAGACCATTCCCTACTCCTTCCCGCAACAGACACACACCCACATGCGCGCGCGCACACACACACACACACACACACACACACACACACACACACACACACACACACACACACACACACACACACACACACACACACACACACACACGTTTGTATTTCTATACTTGTGAGGACATCAACACTTTAGGGCCACCATGTTTTGAATGCCATTTAAAAATAATAATTGCCATTTGTAACCGTAAGCCTAAAGCCGAAAAACAGCAGATCTACAAGCCCACAACGCGTCGCGCTGCGACACGTTGTGAGCTTATAGATCAGCAGTTTTTCGGTGCATGACACTGGCGCGCAACTAAGTATAAATCATGTTGAACTCTAATTCCAATCCCTAAACCTAACCTCTAAGACACCTAAATGTCTAATCCTGACCTGAATGTTTTTCTAATTGTAAACGTATCTCTAAAACACATTTCTTTAACTATAAAACAACCATTTGTCTTGTGAGGACCAGGAAAACGGTCCTCACAATGTATATTTCTTCAAATTCTACTATACTTGGTCCTCGCAAGTATAGTAATACACACACACACACACACACACACACACACACACACACACACACACACACACACACACACACACACTCGCACGTGCACACACACACACACACACACACACACACACACACACACACACACACACACACACACACACACACACACACACACACACACACACACACACACACACACACACACACACACACACACACGCACACACACACCTTTCTCTCTCTCTGTGTTTGTGGGGGTATTGCTGGGTATTGGAGGGGTGTGTGTGTGGTGGTCGAGGTCAGTTGGTTTTGTGGCTCTGGTGTCTGATTTCTCCCTCCTGTTCCTCATTTGTTCAGCCCCATCTCTCATCATCACCCCCCCCCCCATTGTTTGCCTTCCTAATGAGAGGGGCGGGACCATCGGCCCTGTGACGGACAGCTACATGCTTCTCTCCCTTTTTTCGGTCTCTCTCTCCCTCTCCCTCTCTATATCTCTGCCTCAATTCTATTCAAAGGAGCTTTATTGGCATGAGAAAACATACGTTTACGCTGCCAAAGCAAATCTGAAATAAAAACTGCTGTACTTCCGTCTTCCTCTCCCACTTCTTCCTCCTTTTTCCCTCTTCTCTCCTCTCTCATCACTGCAATTTGCATAATATAGCACAGTGGTTCTCAAACGTTTTCATGTCAATGACCCCCAAACTGACACTTATTAGCCTGCGGACCCCCATTTGAAAAGATATGCCAGGGACCCCCATAAAAGAAGATCTTTACGGCTCTAGCAGTGATTCTCAACCATTTTAATTTCAAGGACCCCCAGTTTGACATGTATTAGGGCTACGGACCCCCATTTAATGGCATTTCTATCTCTGGGACCCCAATTTATATTGTAAAATCAATGTTAATTTAACTCTGAGAGTGTACAAATGGAACCAAATGGACCCGTTAGGGTCCATTTGGTTCCATTTGTACACTCTCAGAGTTAAGGCCCATAAGGGTCCATTTGGTTCCTATCCATCATTTACCTGGGGACCCCCTGGAACCCCCTCAAGTACCCCTGGGGGTCCCCGGACCCCACTTTGAGAACCAATGATATAGCAAACCCTATATATATAGTGTTGATGATTCATTTCTGCTATGTTGCGTACAGCAAATCTACAAGCCCACATCACAACCCGATGACCACTTACCCTAACACCCCGTCATTGTTATTATTAGTTATTATTACTGTTATGTATTCATTTATTTATTAATGTATTCATTCATTCATTTCCTATTTCTGTCCCATCTCTTCGGGTGTCATAAATCAGTGGTTCTCACAGTGGGGTCCGGGGTCCCCCAGGGGTCCTTAGAGGGGTTCCAGGGGGTCCCCAGCAAAAATGTGTTACCGCGGCTATTTGAAAATAGCAGATATACAAGCTCACAGCGCGTCACTTCGTGCCACGCTGCGAGCTTGTACATCTGCTATTTTTTAACATTTTTGGAAAATTTGTGAAAGCGTTTGAAAAATGCGGGGGTCCTTGGCACGAAACATTTTTAGATGGGGGTCCGTGGCCAAATACAATATCAATTTGGAGGTCCTTAGCACAAAGAAGTTTGAGAACTACTGTCCTAACCCTAACACCCGTCATTGTTATTATTATTATTATTATCATTAGTTATTTATTTATTCATTCATTCATTCATTTCCTATTTCCGTCCCATCTCCTCGGGTGTCATAAATCACAGCCACAGTACATTAGTCATGCCAGCTTGACACTTGACACAGAAATGAATCCCACACGGCAGAGCTCTCGTGCCGTTCGTCAACTGTACCAACAAAGCTAATCCTGAATTTCCCATGGTATGTTAGGCAAAGATACCCAGCTGAAGATCTATCATTAATGTGTGTGCTCTGCTCAGGGCTGTTTGAACACACACGCGCACACACACACATGCACGCACGCACATACATGCACACTCGCGCACGCACACACATGCACGCTCGCGTGCGCGCACACACACACATGCGCGCTCACACTCATTCTCTCATTACAATATATACTTATTTTCCCTTGTTTTATGTACCAGTATATAATGTATGTAAATATTTATATTTACCTGTCTCTCTTTCGTTAATTAGGTTTCTGTCTTTCTTTCTTTCTGTCTGTCTTTCTGTCTTTCTTTGACAGGTCCAGTGGATGGCTGTCTGGTTATCTGCTCTGGGTTTTGGTGTGTGTCTCTGGGTAAGGTAAGTTCATAATTACACAGTCGTTGAATGCAGAAAGAATGTGGCACCAGGTCAAGTGACTACACTCTTGACTCTATAAAATGTCAGCGTGGAGTGCAGAGGAGAGGGGAGAGAGAGAGAAAGAGTGAGGGGGGTGGAGGGAGAGGGATGTTTGGGGGCTTCATTACTACCCTGGTCAGACTAATAGTCATCATTTACTGTCTGCATAAGTTAAAGCTTCCAAATGAAAAACCAAACCACGTAATGCCATTTAAATGCCACAGTGTTAATTAATGTATGTCTGAGGAGACTCTCAGGTGCATTTGGGTCCATTGACACAGATGGACAGACATACGGTTGCTCCAAATCACGTAGTGTTAATGTTTCACACAAACTTTACTGCCTTTAAATATGAGTGTTATACAAAATCAAGTATTATTATTCAATCAAACGTGTCAGCTGCATGTACTGTTTAGACTTACATACACACTGTATCTACATACAGCGTGTATGTAGAAGATGTTTGCCTATATCCTTGACAAGTTTCTCGTTGCCATTTGATTTATTTTTGTCCTGGCTCTGCCTGTCCCCCCACCCCTCTTCTTTTCCTTTCTCTTCCTGAAAAACAATAAAAACGTTGCACACAAAACATTAATTTCACCCACTTCTTTACACCTGTAAGCCTGTGATGTGACAATAAAGTTGATTCTGATTCTGATCCAGTATAATGGAAAATTCTCTGTATAGCTCAACTTTTTAAGGACCATGTAGCCACTTTGGGAATCAAACTCCTGATCCAAGTCAAATAATGCTGTATATAAAAATACACTGTCTTCATCTATATATCATCATGGATCTACCTTTGACTATTAATGTGTTCACGATCTCATTCCCACACACCACACCAAACCAAGCAATGCACCAACATGTCCTAGTATGACATATCGTTTGGTAATAATGGTGTCTGATGTCACAGCTTGATGAGCAGGCTAGGTAGCTGTCTGCTCATCACGTGACCATGATGCCAGTGCAGAGATGACACAGTCGGTGTGAATTCTCCTTTTCTCTAGACCGTGTATACAGTACACTGTAAAATCCTGAGTGTTCATTAACTCTGACAGAGTGTTAACCCATTAAGACCTGAAACCGATTCTACAAATGTCTTCTAAATCCAAACAGTGTTCTGAAAAACATATGTTTCTATATCAGTGGTGCTCAAACTTTTTCATGTCAAGGACCCCAAACTGATATGTATTTGGTCGCCGACCCCCATCTCAAAATATGTTGTTCCAGGGACCCCCCAGAAGCAAAGATTTGAGTTACAAATGTTCACTTTAAAAATATATATATTCAGGGTTAGGTTTGCACACTTTTTCAAGATTTTTCAAAAATAGCAGATATACGAGCTCATAGCGCGGCACTCGGTGCCGCGCTATGAGCTTGTATATCTGCTATTTTTGAATAGCCGAAGTGTAAAATAATGCTTTTTTAGCTCAAATAGAAAAATAATTATATAATTATATAATATTAAATAGAAAGTGTAGAGTTCTAGCTATAAATAAACTGTGAGGATTTCACTGTGTCTTTTACCAACTTCTTTATTACTTCTTTAATATCACACGTGATTGTGTCCTATCCTTATCAATGTAATGTATCATACATTGTAATGTAAATCATGCCTGAGTCCTATGTGAAGATATGATACCCTTCAGGCCCATTTGGAGGAGCTCTGCTCTGCCATAGATTACTGTACATCAACACTGTGGAGAGACCGCGCACACTTCTTCAAACCCTACTACGAATCGGTGGTGGAAAGTAACTAAGTACATGTACAATTTTGAGGTATTTGTACTTTACTTTCCAATTTCCAAAACTTGTACTTCTACGCCATTATATCTTAGAGGCAAATATTGTACTTTTACTCCACTACAAGTATTTGAAAACATTTAGTTACTATACTTTGTAGATTTTGATTATTATTACAAAACATACATAAACCACTTTGGCCCTGTATGCATTTCGTCCATTTGAAAATAGCCGATATACAAGCTCACAAAGTGTCGCCACGCAACGCGTTGTGAGTTTGTAGATCTGCTATTTTCAAAAGATTTTTAAACATTTGAAAACTTGAAATGGGACATTCTGCATAATGAGTACTTTTACTTTTGGTATACTGTAAGTACATTTTGATGCCAATGCTTCTGTATACTTTTACCCAATTACATTTAGAATTCTGGACTTTTACTTGTAACAGAGTATTTCTATATTGCAGTATTGATACTTTTACTTAAGTCAAAAAATAAGAGTACTTTTTCCACCACTGCTAATTTGGACACCTGTCCTGTGTCATGCATGCCTCAGTCCCACTTCTTTTATGGGCAAAGCATGGCACACATGTTTCTTGGGGTTGAGGATTCCAATCTCTCTGTATAGCTCAACACTGCATTGCAAAAAAGAAAGTGTGTGTGTGTGTGTGTGTGTGTGTGTGTGTGTGTGTGCGTGTGCGTGTGCGTGTGCGCGTGCGCGTGCGTGCGTGCGTGTGTGTGTGTGTGTGTGTGTGTGTGTGTGTGTGTGTGTGTGTGTGTGCGCGCGCGCGCAAGCATTAATTCACACAGATCCATAGATAATTCCCACTATTAATTGGTAATAATTAGGGAGATTTAATCATTTGCTGTATGAAATCATTATAGGATGTATACGTAAACTTTCTGAGCTGTACTATCAGATGTCACCTCGTAGCCTACATTTGTGACATTTGATAGCGTGCAGCTTAAGCCCTTTGTATTATTAAACAAACAGAGGTCGTGTTATAAATACACTTTGTCCTTATTTTTTTTTCAACGCAGTCTATAATTGTTTTCCATCTTGTTTATAACTGCGGTAATATATTGTTTAATGGAGAAATAAAATCTAAATTAATTACTTATTTCTGCACTAATAATTAATAATTGAATAATGCGTCATGTTTCAGTATATTTTCTGTATATGTACAATTCTGAATTTATATTTTCTGGATGATAAAATGATATGGTCTATAATAACCTACTTGATATATCCTACTTTGTTAATTCCCAGGGAATTACTTATTGTATTAATCCCCAAAGCAAAGGAATTAATAAAGTATATAATCATCACAGTATCAGTAGGCTATTTCAGTTGATAGCAACCCCCTTTCAGCTACTCTTAAATGCAGTGTAACTGTTAAATAAACTCATGGTTTGCATAATTGGTTTCAATCGACCTGGTCGATTAAACAAATGCAAATCAGTCGATTTCGACCATTACAATAGTGTGTGTGTTGACAGACAGCGCACAATCGTATATTTAAATCTCTGTCCTCTCTCCTTGTTTAGCTGTAGGCCTGCTCCCACTGCCTGGACCCTAGTACAGTACTTTATGCTGTCTATGTCAGGTGAAAAGTAGGCCTAAATAAATGTGGAAACCAGCTGTATTGTTACATAGCTATACCCCCGTTGAAGTGCTACGCTGCAAAGATGTCCAACAAGTGAAAGTATAGGCTGTTTAGGCTGCACACATTTTTAAATGCTGAGGAAGAATAGAATAGCCTCCAAATAGTAAAAAAAAACATTCGAACCTTTTGGGCAAATGTCTCATCTAGTACGGGCTGGCCGCATAGATCCACAACAACGGAGAAACACCGTCTTACCTGTGAGTTTGAGAGCACATAAAAATCCACATGGAGCAACGCCAGCAGGGAGAGTCAATCGATCCTTTTTTCTTTTCTTTTCTTTTTTTTTTTTTAAAGTCAGAGCAAAAAAAATCAGCCACATGCAGACGCCGTTTCGTTCAGGGTTTTAACTTGTACCATAAGTAGGGTCCACCTCATCATCATGTGGGCCCCGGCCAAAGGCTGTTGCGTACCTGGCCTGTAGCCCCGCTGTGAGATGAGATGTCCTAAAAATAGTCTCTACTGTACAGGTATCTTTATCAATTTTACAGAGCCTCCTCCTGCTTCTGTCTGGAACCACGGCACGGCAGCGTTTTCTGAAAAATGGAAAGAGTTCCGACTGTGTTCACGCTTTTCTAACAACTTGGGAATTTTATGCATCATCGTTTTAATAAGCCAACATCCACGACCCTCATCTCCTCTCCAATCCTTTGCCTGTGAGACGCAGTAAAAAAAAAAAAAAACCTACACCCCCACCTCTTTAGACTCGCTGATCCCTGGATTTACGGGCTTAGTATTAAGAAAATTCTACTGCAATTTGGGATTAGACCCAATATCCTCACAACAATGACTCTGCCGTTTGGTATCTTGATGGCATACTTGTGATCAATCGCTCTGAAGCTGAGGCTCTATAGCCTATGGACCTAAAGAAAAAAAAAGAATTGTGATTTTTAAATCCAGAAATGTTTTCATGTCACATTCAGAAGTGGCGCATGGCCCTCACTCACACTGACAGGCTGAATAGCCAAATAAAAAACTGCAGAAATCACATTTTATTTTATATGGATTAATATAATTTAGCTAAAAGACAAAAACGTTCATTAATAATATTTCGATACGACCATTTTAATATCCAATGTTTTATTTATTTATTATTTTGCTATACCTAATTATTAGACATTAGATCATCATTTATTATAGTTTGTGTGTGTTTATGAGTCAAACGCTTCTTGACAGTATAGACGAAAACATTCATCGGGAGATGGAAGGCCCAGAGAAAACAGGTCGTTTACAGACTCGACATGGAAATTGTCTAGGACTATATATAGGCCTATACAAGATGTTCCACATTAATATTCATGTGGAAGATGTTGAACATAGTGTCTTCATCAGTTGGAGAACTAACGTATTCTGCTGTAGCATAAATTGTCAATGGAAATAGAAGTCATATATGCATGGTCAATTGTAGTTGGCTGTAAAGGCTATAGCCTAAATACATAACTATTTCTTGAGCTCTCTCACTAAGCTATAATAGGCTACTTTTTCTGAACCAGCATATGGAAACTTAAATAGGCATAATTCTAACATTTCAACCATGTTATCGTGTAGGCCTGTTTATGCATCTGCACACATTCTGTAATTGTCTAAATAATTGTTGGCTTCCTTTTTCACTGCATATAATAGCTATTTCTTAGTCCTATATTGTGGTTTCCAATGATATACAGCAATAATAACATGACATTGAAAACTACTATTTCTAAGACATATATTATCATAAAATATTTCCTTTCCCATGATTCTATTCAAACTTTAGGCCAACTTTTTTTTTCTTTCTCTTCTCTGTTTTCCACAAATTATGCTTCTCACGTGGTCGAGATTTATTTTAGATTGTGAACGAAGGGGGGGGGGGGCGGTGTCTTTTGAGGCCAGAGCTCGTCGTCGATTGGTTGCCTCTGTCGCCTGTAAAGACTCCCGGCCCCTGGGATTGGATGGGAGTGTCTGTGTGGGCGGTTCCCGGTGTATTTGTGCGTTCATAGAAGGACTGGGTCAGGAGGACTGGGTGATCAACGTCCTCAATCCGTCAACATTGGACATCATTTTAAGTAGCGAGAGTGCTGGACGCGATCAGAAAGAAATACGGTCGATTGTTTTTTTTCTCCCTATATAGAAATGTGCTTCTATTATCTGCTCCATTAGTCTCTACAGTAGGACAGCCCAGGATATTCGGGGTTGCGTAATAACTTCTGGCACAGTTTTGAGTGAATGCGCACCTTTTTTTCCCCCGGCTGCACACCTCTGGTTATTTATTATTGCTTTCCAAGAGGAACCCGATCGAGTCCATGTGGATATTTATGACACACTGTCTGGATCTCATTGGCTTGGTTATATAAAGTGGAAGAAAGGGGATTCCTTTTAAACAAGGTGAGTCTGTCTGCAAGCTTTCCTCATTTCTCTCCTATTTAGGTCAACTCTGTCTGCTAGCCCTGCAATGGTTCTCAAACTTTTACATTTCAAGGTCTCCCCTTAACTCTGACAGTGGACAAATGGAACCAAATGGACCCTAACGCGTCCATTTGGTTCCATGTGTACACTGTCAGAGTTACAGACGTGTAGGGGTCCATTTATACCCCTATTTAGAGTCAATGGAATCCACTTTTGAGAGCCACTGTCCTAGCCTATATACAGACATGTTCCGTATGTGATATTGACACCGTAGAATTGACACCAATGAATTGTAGGTTAAATGACGTTTTATTGCTTGTGATTGTGAAGTTATTATTCAATTAGGCTATGCAGTCCTATATTACATTTTTCACAATAATCTAAATTGAATAATTAAAAATGATAATAGAGTGAGAAGACGTTTGTAAACATTAAGCCTATACTCATTCACACATTCTCATCCTATGGGGATTACAAATAGGCCTAAGCAAAATCGTTTATTATACTGTCAATTGAAACCCCCCTTTTTTGCTTTATTATCATGTTATAACTTAAATTTTCCTGGATTGTTTCCTCGGATTCAAAGTGTTGCAGGCAGCCCTATATATATTATCTCTCTACTAAAACCAGATAAACAGACGCAGTGTTTGGGGGCTGAACCTGTTTCGCCGATAAGACTCACTTTGCTAATTGTCGCCCTGTGGGTTCAATAATCTGAATTGTAATGGGACTTCATTTGCACTATTTCAACCATTTACATGCGTCTAAACTACTTCCCGTGGTTATGGAAATAGTGGGGCTTTTTAGCCTAAAGGATTTACGCCTCAATAAAAACAAACCATCCGGCCCATGTCCACAGCATGGGCCCAATGAGACTATTGAAAAGGTGTGGCGGATTGTTACCAGTAAATGAAGTGAATAACCAATTATGTTTTTGTTTAAACTTTTTACAATTTACCTGTCAAAAGACCCTCGTTTGGCTTATGTAAATGTTGATCCAATTAAAGACAATTGTCTCATGCCTCGATTTGGAAGTTGCATTTGATTGGAAACATCAACAACATTTACAAACCAAACAATTAGCAGGTTTTAAATGGTAGTAGGTGTTAGCTCTATACAGTTGATTAATGGCCCAATAATAACGCCATTAATTGCAATTAGCCTATTTGCAGCATTAGCATTTCAGCCTATATAGTTCATTGAAATGGCTGCAGGTTTCACTTTATTAAAGGCATTCAACTGCTCCGTTTGATAGCACATAAGTAGCAGATAAAGTAGGCCCACATTGATTTAATTCTTGTATTTTAAGTATTATAGGCCTAATTCTAAAACATTAAATGGCAGGCCTAATATAATCGTTTTTTATCGTGAAAGAATACATGTCTAAATGCCTTCCGTACGAAAGTTCCATAAACTGAATTAAACTAACCCAAAGACGCCTGCTATCTCCATAGTTTAAGTGACCTATTCAATTTTAAATTGGTCATTTTAATTAAGATAACACCATATAGCACGGACATGGCCTGTCACACTGATTAGGAGACTAAATTAAATTCACTCCACTGTATAATAGTCACATTGAGGAAATTCATAGCTGTTTGCTAGGCCTGTATTTGATCAAAGCAACGAACTCCCATGGCTGACAAAAATAAGTATCGCCTGATGTCAAATGGCGTTAATACACGTCTGAGATGACAGACTTCACACGTGATTATTCCATTACTGTAGTGATGGCTGATTGCTGCCTGTGCTTATAATTGGATATCGTTTAACCACGTTAACGCATCATCAGACTTGGGGATTTGGTCAATTGTTGGGTTTTTCCAAAAGTAGATTTTGCTTATTGCTGTGTGTGTGTGTGTGTGTGTGTGTGTGTGTGTGTGTGTGTGTGTGTGTGTGTGTGTGTGTGTGTGTGTGTGTGTGTGTGTGTGTGTGTGTGTGTGTGTGTGTGTGTGTGTGTGTGTGTGTGTGTGTGTGAGCGCCCTGGAAAGCTGACGATCCACATTTTGAAATTCGAGTCTGTGGTGGTAATCTTGAAATTATCGCTATTATAAAACTATTTGAGGGCATTTGTCCCGCACAAAGGCCAAATGATTTAATTTCAACATATTTTTGTGTTCAATATTTCATGCTTTAATTGGTGTCAGTTTAGGCCTCACGTCTCGATTACAAGACCTATAATGTTTGCTTTGGCCTATGATGATATTTAACCTCTTGTCTCCAACGCTGTTCATATACCACCTGAGCAATTTTAATGTTTTATAGAAGGATGAAATCTTGAACTATGTGGACGAGATTTTCTCTGGTTTTCAACCTATAATCTATAATATAGCCTGTAGAATTTTCCATTATGCTATTAGGCCTGATTGTTTTGTTTTGTTTGTATTGACCCTTTCCTTGTTCTCTTTCACACAAAGGAACCTCTTGGAGCGAGGATTCGAACACCTGGAGATAATCCCACTTTTTCACTCAAAAAGCTGGTCTCCTTGCTCTGTTTCTGCCATGATGTCTTACCTCAAACAAGGCCCGTACGGGATGAACGGCCTGGGTCTGAGCGGCACCGCCATGGACCTGCTGCATCCGTCCGTGGGATATCCCGGTACGTGGGGTAGGAGGATACACCTTTTCAGCAAGAGACCCATCCAAAATATTCATATCTGAACTGTCTGGGGACCCCGACAGAATAATCATATTTGAACTGGGGGACCCCCCACCCTCACAAGCACTTGGAATGTAGGAGTTTGCTTGACTTGTAGATCGGCTATTTTCATAGTTTTTGCCTAATGTTTTTGACAATTTGGCCAATGTTTGAACAGTTTTAGTATAGTTTGTTGATTAGCCTACTTTTGATGCCGTAATGGACACCCCAAAAAATCCTGTGGGGACCCGACCCACAGGTTGAGAACCGCTGGGCTACACGTAGGCTACGACAAGCCCTTTTCAATCGTTAAATTAAAAAAAGTATATATATAATTGCCTAATATGCATTGAACAAAGATAAATAGGGCTTTTAAGACATGTTATGCAAAATGTAATGTCTTAAAACGTGGCTATACATGCTTTGATAAATCAGCAAAAGTAGGCTATAGGCTTAACATTTTATCTAGGTTTAACGCTAATAATAACAATGTGTTAATTGTGTTTTTTTAAGGTAATCCACGGAAGCAGCGTCGAGAGAGAACCACGTTCACCAGAACCCAGCTGGACATCCTGGAGTCTCTGTTCGCCAAAACACGATATCCTGATATCTTTATGAGGGAAGAGGTGGCTCTGAAAATAAACCTACCTGAGTCCAGAGTGCAGGTTTGTAGCCTACATATTAAACATAATATCAAATATGCAATTGTCAATTATATATAGGCCTAATCTGCATGAATTACCATCATCATTTAATCTTTTGTTTAAATGTTTTTAAAAAAAGCGCCTACTCTTACAAAATTAGCAATTAGCCTAAAATAATGAAATTACCTCCACAAAAGACAGGTAGGCTAATTAGTGGAGCTAATGTATCCATTATCCTTTTAGTTAGTGAAAGTGAAGCAAGCTGTTGCACTTGCTGACCAAGCACTCAGAAATGTTGAATAATCAGGCTAAACCCCCTACAAAAAAAACTAAACAAAATAAAGCTATGATAATTAGAATGCGTTTTGGAATCGGTTTTGGGGTTTTTTTTTTATGAGGAATGCATGTATTTTTTCGAGACTAGCACACATACTGCCATGGACTTCTGTCTGATAAAAGGGAAGAATTTACCTCAGTTCTCCCATAAGGAGTGTCTTTTGATCTTATGAGCCCTCTTTTGAAATGGGCGTGAGAGTCTTTACATAACCAGCTTTAGTGGCTCTCTCATGGGCTTACTGCAATTATGGCTGCTCCCTCTAGAGTTTCTGCTGATTCTGTCCAGAAATGTGAGCAGTAGGCTAAGATGTGAAATGCTGAACAGTGACTAAGGCCTAAAACTGGCTCACTGGGTTAAGGGTGGGAATACACTATAGGTTTGTCCTCAAAGGCTCAGCCTGACCTGAACTCAGCAGCTCAGTCTTATAGCAAAAGTGTTTCATTTTAAACTTTATCAATCCATGAAAACATAGCTTTTGTCAGGAACACCCTGCCCCAGATTAACACACCTGGCTGGGAGTTGTCTTACGAGCTTGTAGATCTGCAATTTATTTTTGAAAAATCGTGAAAATGTGCAAATCTAGTATATATACTGTATATATTTTAAAGCGAACATTTTCTGCAAATGTCTTCTAAATCCAAAAACAGTTTGTTTTTGAAAAAACGTATGTTGCTATAATATCAGTGGTTCCCAAACTTTTTCATGTCAAGGACCACCCAAAATGTATTTGCCCATGGACCCCCATCTCAAAATATTGTGTTCCAGGGACCCCCAGAAGTTGTAACAGAGTTAAAAATGTTAGCTTTAAAAAAAAAAATTGCGCAAATTTCCAAAAATTTTCAAGAAATAGCAGATCTACAAGCTCATAGCGCAGCACTCGGTGTCGTGCTATGAGCTTGTGCATCTGCTATTTTTGAATACCCAAAGAAAATGACACAGATGCGTTCCCGGTCTTAAAGGGTTATATATATGAAGGGTTATTAATTAATTGTAAGTTGTTGAATTCTGACTGACATCAACTTTGAACTGAACCCCCCCCCCCCCCCTCGTTTCCTCAGGTTTGGTTCAAGAACCGTCGTGCCAAATGTCGACAGCAGGCTCAGAGCGGGAACAGCGCCAAGGTCCGCCCGGCGAAGAAGAAATCCTCCCCGACCAGAGAGAGCACGGGGTCAGAGAGCAGCGGCCAGTTCACCCCGCCGGCCGTGTCCAGCGCCGGCTCCTCCTCGTCCTCCTCGTCTTCGGCCTCCTCCGTCTCCAACAACACCGGCGGACCCCACGGGGGTCCCCCCGGGGGGGTCCTGAGCAGCACTTCTACCTCCGTCACCACCCCCGTGTCGTCCATCTGGAGCCCCGCGCCCATCTCGCCGGCTCCGGCGCCCGCCACGCTGCCCGACCCGGCGGCCGCCCCTACCAGTGCCTCCTGCATGCAGAGGTCCGCGTCCTCCTCGACCACGGGAGGAGGAGGAACGTCCTCCTCGTACCCGGTCTCCTACGGCCAGACCGCGGCGTCCTACGGCCAGGGCTACCCGGCCTCGGCGTCGGCGGGCTCCTACTTCGGCGGCGT
Source organism: Gymnoscopelus microlampas (assembly GCF_963454915.1). Classification (NCBI taxonomy): domain Eukaryota; kingdom Metazoa; phylum Chordata; class Actinopteri; order Myctophiformes; family Myctophidae; genus Gymnoscopelus; species Gymnoscopelus microlampas. Next base: position 53,457,778 of record NC_139939.1, on the reverse strand, counting down.
GGAATGCAGCTCCTACCTGGCCCCCATGCACTCCCACCCGCACCACCCCCACCACCCGCACCAGCTCAGCCCCATGGCGGGCTCCTCCATGTCTGGCCACCCGCACCACCACCACCTCGGGCAGACGTCAGGGCACCACCACCCGCACCACCATCACCCCCACCACCACCAGGCGTACAGCGCCCCGCCCGGCCTGGCCTTCAACTCCACAGACTGTCTGGATTACAAAGAGCAGACGGCGGCAGCCGCCGCCTCGTGGAAACTGAACTTTAACACCTCAGACTGTTTGGACTACAAAGACCAGGCATCCTGGCGCTTCCAAGTCTTGTGACTCTCTTTTTTTATTTTGCCCCCCCCCCCCCCCTCCTTCAAAGAAGTATTCTTTTTGTTGTATTATTTTATTTTTTTGAAGATCCTTTTAACCCATTTAGACCGGGAAAGAATCTATGTCATTTTTAGATTTATTTTTGGGCTATTCAAAAAATAGCACATATAAAAGCTCATATAGCGCTATGAGCTTATAGATCTGCAATTTGTTTTTGAAAAATCGTGAAAATTTGTGCAAATCTCTTAATATATATATATTTCTTTTAAGCGAACTTTTGTAAAATGTTTTGTTCCAGGGATCCCCCAGAAGCAAAGATATGAGTTACGAATGTTCGCTTTAAATATATATATATATATATATATATATATATATATGTTCAAAGATTTGCGCAAATGTTCACGATTTTTCAAAAATAGCAGATCTACAAGCTCATAGCACGGCACTCCGGTGCCGTGCTATGAGCTTGTATATCTGCTATTTTTGAATAGCCAAAGACATCTAAAATGACAGAGATGCGTTCCCGTCCTTAATGGATTAAACTAATAGATAGTAGAGACATTTACCTATGAGATGTTTTAAGTTTATTTGTGAATAAATTGAGATAATGCACAGACTGTAAAAAAAGCCTGAATGAATGTCAGGCCTTGGATTTTTTGTTTTTGCCATTAGCAACGGATCAACTGTCTGCGAAACGAGTTTGAATTATGGACTCATCAAGGAATATTCTTCAACCCATAAAAATGTTAAACTGTAAACTGACCATGTCACAATTTGGAAGGCCGTTACTATATTACATTTGCAGCGGAACATGCCAGATTGAACTGTCTCCCTTTTGGTTGAGAATTAGTCCTTTTTTAAGTTAAGTTGGAGATGTTTCATCAGGACAAAAAATAACAAATACAATTTGAAACAAAAATATGAAACATAGAATTTGAAAATAGAATTTTGCGTTGACTTTATTATTTTTTCTTAAAGATTTGATGCTGCTACTATGATTTTCAGTTTCATTCATATGAATTTCCAACTTGAATATTGTTCAGAAACTCATTGTCCAGCCTGTGGTGTTGTATTTTGGAGATTAAAATTGCAGCACTTGTTTATAAGGTGAAAGATTTCGGTATCGTTCTTTTATGGAGAAAAAAAATGTGAATTAGACACGCAATGTCAGTATTCCATTGAAATTTGAAATGTACATTCGTGTCTTTATAATAAAGTTTTGTTAAAACATGCATATTCAGAGGAAAAGTTATTGCTCAGATGCGTCAATCGGTGTAAATTCTTGATTAATCTTTCCAAAATAAGATACCCTATGCACCTTTTTAATGGGTCATACTTGCGCATGCAGCATTTTTTAATATAATATTGAAATATATCATGGGAGTTTTACAAGAGTGAATAAATGGACCTTTGGTTAGGCTACAAAACAGACTCTTCTACAAATGCCTTCTAAATCAGTAGTTCTCACTTTTAAGATTTTTCAAAAATGTTACAAAATAGCAGATGTACAAGTGACGCGCTGTGAGCTTGTATAACTGCTATTTTTGAATAGGCAACGCAAAAATCTAAAATGCCACAGATGGGTTTTTTAAGGTCTGAACTTCAATGTTTTTTCTTGATTATTTAATTTGACTGATGTTGGCAAAATCTATATATACAGCTGGATCACCAAGTGTCTGCTGATTTCAAAGGTTAAACAGTGTAACACTACAGGCCACTTCATATTGGCATAATAATATTATAATCAATGAAAAGTCTGACCTGCAGGTCTGTTGAAGTCTTCATAATGCATGTCAATTAGAATGCTATAGGTCTTTCAGCTTCAGAAGGGACCCATCAAGGACAATCAAATGCAACGATACAAAATCCTCTCTGTTGTGAATATAGCACAGAAAAAGTAATGACTGAAATATACTACAGGCTTGAGAGTATGTAGAACATAGACCTAAAAACAAATATTTTATCACAAAAAGTTTTTGAGCCTCAGATTTTATTAGGTAGTTTCACTAGTTTGTGCATGTGTTGTTTTGCTTTGTTTTGGTCATTACATTACATTACACAACTACATAGATTTCAAATTGTATATTAGGTGCTAAAAATGTATTACTGAAACATACTACAGGCCTGAGAGTATGTAGAACATAGACCTAAAAACATTGTCAACATCTTATCACAAAAGAGAGAAAAAAGGTTTCTGACCCTCAGATTTTATTTGGTAGTTTCACTAGTGCTGTAGTGCATGTGTTGTTTTGTTTTTTGTTTTTCAGTTCCTAAAAGTGATCGCTGACCCTTAGCAGTATCTGATAAACAACAACAACAACAACAACATAGATTTCAAATTGTATATCATGCGCTAAAGCCACACAGTATGAAGATAATGCAAATGTTATCCGTGGTGGATCTCACAGGGATATATCCGTACGCCATCATCATCATGTCAATGAGTAAACCCCCCGCCCCCCCCACTGAGGTTGATTCAAAGCTATAGTCAGGTTAGCAAACATGTACACACCACCGGCATCCTGGCATTTATTCTCACTGTGTTGACAGTAAATGTATAATGTTGTTGATCCAAGGGGAGAAAAAAAGGGACAAATCACGATTTTAATTAACAGCCACCCTGGGTTTCTTGTGGTTGTTCCACAGTGTAGCGTCTAGCAGCTGGACAAACAGGTTTTGGGTAAACACGGCGGCTGGGCTAGGAGTAGGCCTAACATGACGTGTGTTTGCCTGGGCCGCGTCCCGCTGGGCTCTGCCAGTATGCAACCTCCTTCCCATTCCTCACTTCCTCATGCAAACACAAGCTCCCTGGATTTAGCACATTTGCATCCAACAAGGAAAAACTAATCTTTGAGCCATGTTCAGGCAATCCATGCTGCTCATTGTGCAAGGAAAGGCCATCTCCCCAAACACCTGTTCTGGATGTCTTATTAAACCCAGCAGCATCTCTCCGCCCCCCCCCCCCCCAATTCAACTCTCTCTCTCTTCCCATTTGAACTGGTATTCTCCCGCTTTAATACCGCTTTATATGCTGACAAAATGAGTCGGCACCTTGGCTTTTTAAGCGGGCTGAAAACTTTGGCTTATAACTTCTAAATGGGGGCCAACCTGCACCCTCCCTCCCTCCCTCTTTCTCCTGACGGGACCCCATGCTTCAGAACACATCAAAGTACCCTCTCAAGTGCTCCTGGCCCCGTATACAAGCAGCAAGAAGCAGACACTGTGGCCTATCCTATCCTCCACCTAAATTATTCACAGAGGATATGGCAGCGGTGAACAAAGCTACTTCCTGGATTGCATGAGAACCTGCTGGTATAGAGAGGCGTTCAGGGCGACCTGAACCGTGAACAAGGAGTCCCAGAACTTTGCATGTGTAGATGTGTGTCTGTCTGTCAGGTGTGTAAGTGTGAAGCCATGCAGGCCACCAGCTATAGGGCTCACAGACAGGCTGGATGGACAAAATACATCTGATTGGATTTGAAGAAAAAAGGATAAGTCATTATTAACCACACGTTCACTGCCTGAATTATTTCAGATTTTTTGCAGTTTTATGCAAGAGATTTTTCAATGAAAAAAAAAAAAAGTACTCAGGAGCCGAGATACAGAATTTTTAAGTTTTAAGTTAACAAGGAAGTGGATAGGAGTCTAGATCTTCGAAAAAATCATATCTCCTTGGTCTTTGGGTCAAAAAACAAACAAACAAAAAAAAACATTTTTTTTCTTTTTTGAAACTCGATCTAGGCAATCAAGTGATGGATTTGAAAAAACAGTTAACTTGTTCTAGGCAATCAATGTGTTAACACATCGGTACCACATTGGCAAGATGCAGTATATCATCACTGGAAACCCTCATTTGTCTAAAACTAATTACTTTCCAGGATTCAAATCATAGCAAAAGTAGCAGATCTACAAGTTCAAAACGCGTCACTTCGGCTGAATTACACAATGAGTGTGTTGATGAATATCTTTTGACCACATTAACCCATGCCATTTCCTATTCTGGGCAAATAAAATTGGTGACCGACCATTCGTTCGAAAACAGCCGATCTACAAGCTCACAACACGTCGCAACGCGTCGCCTTGTGAGCTTGCTGATTGGGCTATTTTTGGATAAAGACATTTTGGTGTAGAGGGGGGAAAAAAGCAGGGGGCCAAATACAGACTCCTGGAAGACCTCAGTCATTTAAATGTTGAAAGAGTGTGCAATTGCTTGACATTTAAAACACTAACAACTGTCACTCAGAACGGATTTATTTGTCATGTTTAAGGAACTGATTGATTGAAGACTTTATTAACAGTTTGCAAAAGGTATAGAGGTACAGTCATACAATACTGCTAAAACAATAACACAAAAAGCCCTGAGGGAGGGCTGGTTTCCATTGTGGTCCTCTGTATTCAATTCATCAAGACGTATAAAGACATACAATACTATAGGCCTACAAGAGATCATCAATGCTATAGGAGCAGTGTGCTAGATATCATTGGATAAAATTGGTATCTCAACCTGAAAATGTATTTTCCGTAAAGGGATAGTTCACCCCCAAAATGACTTTTTTTCTATCAATTAGACACCCCATGGAGACTTGAATTCATGGAGATTTGTTTGTTTTTGTGTGTGTAATTGATAGAAAATAAGTTTTTTTTTTGGTGAACTATCCCTTTAAGCTGAGTAGTAATGATTACTATCAGAATATAGAGCTGTTTAAAACATATTTTTTTGATAAACTAAATCCCTTACCACTTTTATGTTACACTTGGTGTAAAACAATTGCAATCAAGATCTGATGGTGGGTTGTCAGCCGTACAATGAGTTGGTTGGCTGCTTGGCCTACTTTAAGAGAAAGTGTTTCTCTCCGGCGCCTCAGTGTGTCCTTTAACACCCTTGTTAGAACTCAAGTTGATTGACAGCCAGAAGATCCTAGGGACACTTTTCCCAGTATTCCTCAGAGGGAGGAGGAAAACACAATAGAAAAACATTCCTGCACCGCAAAAATCTTCAGGGTTTAACGACCCATTCACTCCGCGGGAAAGCATCGTGTGTCATTTTAGATTTCAGCTATATCATTCATAATAGCACATTGGTTCTCAAAGTGGGGTTTGGGGTCCCCCATGGGGGTCCTTAGGAGGGGGTTCCAGGGGGTCCCCATGCAGCAAAAGTACTGTAGTTGATCAGTTGAGCATCATTTTAACCATTATTCTATACTCTAGCTATTAAAAAAATAACAGATATACAAGCTCATTGCGCGTCACTTCGTGCCGAGCTTTGAGCTCGTAGATCTGATATTTTTTAAAGCAAAAGCGTACATTATTAACTCAAATCATTGTTTCGGGGCTCCCTGGTACAAAATATTTTGAGATAGGGGTCCGTGGCCAAATACATAATTTTGGGGGTCCTTGACATGAAAAGGTTTGAGCACCGCTGATTTAGCAACCTAAGTTTTTCAGAAAACTGTTAGGATTTAGAAGACATTTTTAGAATTGGCCTCAGGTCTTAATTAACACACAGAGGATTTCACTGTGTGCCTCGCGTAAACATTTCTATCTTTTCTCCCCGTTGCTTCATTTTGTACCTATAACACTTTACTATCGACAATGATCATAGAGTACATACATTATTTATTACACGTATTGTCTGGACAATGTGGCTCTCATTGCTACACTCCTTATGATTAGGTTCTTGTAAATGTCAAGATATTAAACCTTATCTGCTGTTGCACTCACTGTAAAGGTACTCTGAACGGCATCAGTCAAATGCCAAACACGTACAATGAAAGGCAACTGTAATGGAAGACCACTCCAAAAAAAAGGTTAATGATATACTGTACCCTGTAAAATCCAGAGTGTTTATTTGACTGTGGCAGACTCTCAGAATTAAATGAACACTCCGGATTTTACAGTGCAAAAGGAAAAAAAACATACCTACACATGCTGGCACATGGAATAATTGTGTGTATAAATAATCTTTTGATGAGACAATCATCCCAGAATTATCGTTTTAGATATACATATTATCAATACATTTCAGGTGGGAAACAGAATGGACATAGAGAGTACAAAAGGGTTTTTATTTTATGTTTATTGCTCAATCCTTAAAAATTACAATGATTAAATTCCACCAGAAGTCACTCTTTTGTATAAAAAACAGCTGAAAATATAACAAAATCCATTATGAATTTTTAATAGAAGAAGTTTTTCAAATGGCAAACATCTCATTTCAGAATAAATCTCACTTTGGTTCATCTGTACAAACACAGACTTGAGGTGGTGGGGTGGTGGCATGCAGGAAAATGATGAGTTGTGATATTGCACACTTTTCAGCATCCAGCTGCATGTGTATAGTTTCATATGGAAATCCCCTTAGCATGGTGGGGTAAATAGATTATGATACAGTGAGGGATTAGGGATCGCCGTGCCGCTGTCCCACTAATCCAAAGCGGCACAGGCTGTCAACAGCTTTGACATGTCCGGGTTTCTCCTTCTTCCCACAAAATGGCTCCTCCGCTGTTTCAGGAGCAAATCTTGGAGGAAGGCTCCGTCATGAATATTCCAGCATCCACTGTTGTTGTTCCTTGGCACAGGCCAACACAACAGTGATGGACGCACGTTGGGCGATGATGTTGACACCCCACGCACGCCCCAAATACCCACCCCACGCCCCAAATACCCACCCCACGCACGCCCCAAATACCCACCCCACGCACGCCCCAAATACCCACCCCACGCACGCCCCAAATACCCACCCCACGCCCCAAATACCCACCCCACGCACGCCCCAAATACCCACGCCACGCACGCCCCAAATACCCACCCCACGCACGCCCCAAATACCCACCCCACGCACGCCCCAAATAATATGAACTTTGCTCATTACGGGAATACAAGATATTTTGTTGTTAAAAGTAAACTTTGGATAAAGATTCACTGTTTTTCACCTTCACATTTGTATGTCCATTCTGTTTTTGGCTTGCATTTGCCGCTTAAACCATACAGTCTAAAGCCTACTTTGTCGTACTACAAATAATAGTTAGAGAGTGCATTCTATGATATATAATAGACTCTACAGCATTGGTTCTCAAAGTGGGGTCCGGGGAACCCTTGAGGGGGTTCCAGGGGGTCCCCAGCAACCCCTTTATCCATATTTTATATAGGCTATTTAAAAAACATTTTCAGATGGGGGTCCACGGGCAAATATATTAGGGGTCCTTGGCACAAAAAAGTTTGAGAACCACTGCTCTACAAAGCCTGAGTGCATGTTCCGATTGGTTCTTTAGACAGGTTCTTCTGATGGGTTCTGATGCTGGATGCGTCACCTCTAGTGCCTCTCACTTCTGAGGATCTGGGCGCTAAAGCCGGGCCTCCTCTTGAAACAAATGGCGATAGGGAATCTCTTTGTTGAGGCCGTGCCTAAGCCTAATCTAATGATTCAGATGACTTGGGGCCGTACTTAGCTGGATGGCCACTGGCTTGTTTCAAACAAAACGATACGGGTGGAAGTTTCCCAAGGATTAACACTTAAAGAAAAGAGAGAGCTAGAGAGAGAGAGAGAGTGAGAGAGAGAGAGAGAGAGAGAGAGAGAAAATGTGCCCAGGACCACAGCCTGGCAGGGAATCCCTGTTAACTCCAGTGTTACAGAGCTAGGAGGAATGTGAGCAATACCACTATTTTGCTGAGCTGTGATTGAAATGGAAAAGAAGTTCAATATATCATAATTAAGACATATCAGATTAACATCTGATGCTTTTGTATGATTTACATTTCCGATTTCATTTGATTTTCTGACCGCAGACTTTAAACCATTTATGTTGTATCTTATTCTAAAAACATATGTTTTCTCACTAAAATAGTTAGGACAAGTCAGCTTGATTGATAGATTAAATACTTTATTAGAAGTTTGCAAAAAAAAGCGCAGGAAAGTGCAGTTCAATACAAGGTCTGCTAAGAGGATTTTAAACCCAAGAAAGCCTATGGCTTGTTTCCATTGGGGTCCTTTGTACTCAATTCATCGAATCTTGTTGTGTTCTGGTCTATAACGACATCATCACTGAGTGTGGATGCTCACTATCATTATTGTTATAGTTATAGTTATTGTGCTAAGTGTGGATGGCCCTTTATCATCCTACATTTTATACAGTATGAGGAACACCATATGACCATAAGATTATGCCAAAAATTGGCATAATTCTAAGTACGGTAGATCCTTCAACGAACCAAAGTTTTGAGGCCACAATTTGTTCATGTTTGTGGCGCATGGTTATACGATCACTTTGAAAGCTTTCCGCTAATTGAGGTTCAAGCCAAGAACACTATCTGTATTTGTTTGTGGTTGTCTTTATGTGGATGTTTTGTGACGAGTCTGTGCATGTGTATGAGGCCTGGCTGTTTGAGGTGCCCTTCGGTG
>NC_139939.1:53436555-53439055 GCF_963454915.1 Gymnoscopelus microlampas | reverse complement strand
GTAAGGGTAGTAAAAGTACACTTTGACACGTTGTACTGATGGATAAATAATGGCTGATGTGAAAGGTGAAGCTGTGGCCATTCTATTAACCACTTGAACCCTCACATCCCTGTTCTGGTTGAACCCTAACAACGAAGGGTTTTTCAGGCAAAGGAACTCTTAGCTGAGAGAGAGATGAAGCAGGGACCCCCACTACATATTGGATGCATGTTAAATGTGTTTTCAGACATTTAAACTTAAGGTAGGGTAAGTGATTTTCTTTGGTTAAAATAAGTGTTAAACAGCTCTATATTCTGATAGTACTCATTAGAGTGTTTGTTCAGTATTAGGAGTCTCCTTGTCTCTCCAGCTCTTTATAAAGCAGACAATGCATTTTCGTTTCAGTTTCAGTTTCATTTCCAATTTTATCAGGATAGAGAACTCAATCAGGATACAGATTAAACAAGTGAAATTGGAAGTGATGACACTAAGAAATGAGCAGGCAAAATTGGAACTGGAACACTACAAAAATGAAGCTTAAAAATGGGTACTTTCTCCTGATTGGCTGAGATTTTGACACCTACCGGAAAATGTATTTTCTGTTTATTAAAGAGCTGGAGAGACGGGGAGACATCTGTTACTGAACAAACACTCTATAGCAATGATTACTATCAGAATATAGTGCTTTAACCTTTTAACAAAATACATCACTTACCCTACAAAAATATCACTTACGTCTGCTCTTTTTTCCCCTGTACCTCAAACCTCTTTGCCGAAAACAGCAGATCTACAAGCTCACAACACGTCACAGACGCGTTGATCCAGAAAAGATTGAGAACCTCTGGCGTAGAGGGAGTACTACTACTAGAGGGATCCCAGTCAACTACGTCATTGGTTCTCAAAGTGGGGTCCGGGGACCCCCAGGGGTCCTTGAGGGAGTTCCAGGGGGTCCCCAGCTAAATGATAGATTAGGCACCAAATGGACCCTTATGGGTCTGTAACTCTGAGAGTGTACAAATGGAACCAAATGGACCCTAACGGGTCCATTTGGTTCCATTTGTACACTCTCAGAGTTATATTTACATAGATTTTACAATAAAAATTGCGGTCCAAGTGATAGAAATGCCATTAAATGGGGGTCCGTAGCCCTAATGCATGTCAAACTGGGGGTCCTTGAAATTAAAACGGTTGAGAATCACTGCTAGAGCGATAAAAAATCTTCTCTTATGGGGGTCCCTGAGGCATATATTTTCAAATGGGGGTACGCGAGCTAATAAGTGTCAATTTAGGGGTCCTTGACATGAAAAAGTTTGAGAACCACTGAACTTCGTATAGGGGTTAAGTGGTTCAAAAATAATATATCGCCTCACCGATGGTATTGCAATAAGTCGTACACAGTAAAATCCTCCATGTAAATTTATCCATTGGTAACCAAGAGTGTAAAAATCTAACAAAGTGGACTTTTACGGGTCCATTTACATTTACCTCCTCTAGTGTTTACTGTGCATAATTGCATCAAATGGTTTTACCGTTTTCCTTGTTTCTAGACGAAACGCTCAATTCAATAATTAGTTAGCCTGGAATCCAGACTGATTGCTACGTTCTGCGTTTTTCTTTCTCACTTCGCTTCACAGAAGTGACAAAAGGACGAACGTAGCCAATCAGTCTGGATTCCAGGCTAATAATTAGTAGCACCGATTTTCTGCTGTCTCTGCCTAATAATAATGATAATAATAATATTGACCTACTTGCTCCCGCGGGGGAAATTCGGTTTCCAGCTCAACCCAGCTGATCGGTGCCCACAAGGGGCGCGGAGCAGTTAGGGGTTCTTGCTCAAGGACACCCCCCCCCCCCCCCCCACTCCCCCTCTTCTACTTCCCTTTCTTTATTTCTATGGAAATAACGATACAATGGGAACTATGCACGAAAAACAAATTTCACCCACTTTTTTACTTTAAACCTGTGATGTGACAAGCTGATTCTGATTCTGACTTGGACCAGTCACGTTCGACACCTTGCTGGCCAGGCCTGGAATCATACCTGGGGGACAACTGGGGACTGTTGCTCCCCAGACGGGCTCTCTCTCCATTCAGTGAGCTATGCTTCAAGGAGCAGACGAGTCAGATATACTGTTTCAGTGACATTCAAATAATGTTGCGTCATCATGTGAATGACTAATATGAACGCTTTCATCCAATAGGCCTGCTTCTTGCGTGTCCCCCCGGTGACCCCTAACACTATAACCCTTAACTCTGCCTATACTGTACATCCATGCATATACTTTTCTGTGCTGACTGTTGAAAGAAAGTGAAAAGAAACCAAGTGGCTAACAGTTAACAGTCAGCCTGTAGTGTGGTCAACACAGCATCGAAACGGTTTTACTGCATGGCTCTGTAGGCAGTGAGCCGACTCTAGAAGAGGGTCTGTCTGTGTGTCTGTTTGTCGCTATCGCTTGACCGATCAGTGCCACATTTCTTGTGCACGTTACCAGTAGGCCAAAGAAGTTCCTCCACAAAAACAT
>NC_139939.1:53301555-53434055 GCF_963454915.1 Gymnoscopelus microlampas | reverse complement strand
GGTTATTTATCCAGAAAGTATTTATATAGTAAGGTTTGAGTGAAAATGCGTATTGTGGGAAATACTGAGCATACGACTGGTAACATGACACTTGCATTATACTGTGAGAGTCTTTATGCAGATTTCTTGATATAGTTTTGCTGTTGTGAACTTGGCCCCCTATTAACTGAAATTCATTATTTTCTCAGTTTTTGGGATCTTCACCGTGGAGGCATGTGATAAAAACATGAATTCAGGGCATCACGGGGTGAGTAATTGAAGGGTGCAATCTGGGGTGAAGTATTGGGGTGAAACGTACCATAATTTGATTTCATTGTGTGCCATATCTGGATATCTTATTTTGGAATTAATTCATTTAATGGCTGAGAATGCATGTTCTATAATTATTTATGAATTTGTTTCATTTGGTTTCTGTGTTGATGCATATGCTCGACGTTTCCACCACATTACAGACAGTGAAGCAGTGTTGATTTTGACAGCAAATTTTGATTCAGTTTCAGTCCTTTGAATAAAATTCCATTTAGTTTTAGTCACATTTTAGTCATCTGAAATGTTTTTGTTTTTGTCTACTTTTAGTCGACTAAATCCACAGTTGATTTAGTCGGTGCCTTGATGGCATCGTAATGACTGATTTTACACTTGGTTACATGCTGAAAATAGGCATAGCTGATCTACAATCTCACGACTGCGACGCGTTTTGAGCTTGTAGATCTGCTATTTTCATAGGGCAACATCAGAGCGCAACCAAAATGACTTGTCTTTTAGTTCTACTGGATCTCTTCTCCACTAGTTTCGCTGACATTCTAGTCTAGTTTTTATTCATTGACTAAATTGTCAGTATATTTTGCCATAGTTTTAGTCATCATAGCTTAGTTTTTATTTAGTTTTCTTCAGTGAAAAAAGGTAGACGACGAACAGTTTTCGTCATAGTTTTAGTCAAAGAAATCAACGCTGGTGTTGATGCATATGCTTGACCTTTCCACTACATTACAGACAGTGAAGAGCAAGCAGATGGTTGAACTCTTCAGAAATGTCTTTTACCTCTCTCTGTATGCAAACCTGCTCATGACAGAGCGTGCATCTGTCTCTCTGTGTGTCTGTCACTCATGAGGACGGGACCAAAGAGTCTAGGTATATCCAACATGGCCGCGGGACTTAACAGCCAGGCAAGAGGTGACATGACGGTTTGGGCGTGTGCCTGTGTATGTGAGACGACAGTCTTAAAAAGGTCACAGAGAGAGAGAGAGAGAGAGAGAGAGAGAGAGAGATGAATCCATCCCGGACCACCCCGGTCCCCCAGGACAAGGCCAGAGTTGAAGGGTTGAAAAGTTCATCCATGGAAGAGAGGGAGGAGAAGAAGAAAGGTGAGCAAAGCAGTCAAGCAAAAACATGAGAAGATGACAGGACAGGGGGAGAGGAGAGGATTAGCCCGGGCTAGGTGACAGAGGACAAATAATAGAACCTACACAAGTAAGTGGTTTACAGTGTAAAGTGAGACGGTTTATGTTGCTTTAGGTCAAATCATTTCTCAGAAAGAAGTTTTAAAAAGGTAATTCTTTTGAATGGAGAGTAGACGTTTTTTTTCTTCCTTTCGGACAGTAGAGGGAAGCTGAGAGGGAGACAGAGAAACAGGGGAAACACCGGAGAGATGGTTGGGGTGAGATTTGATCCCATAGGCCAGCAGGGTTACATGCAGTTCCGCAGGCGAAAAGTCTTAGAGGGCAACTTCACCACTGTTTAACCTGAATCCTATCGTTCTGTTGTGAGGGAAATGTCCTCCAGCTTACATAAAACAATGTGTTACGGTGTGTTTTACATAGCACAACAGAAATGTTTCCACTGCCATTAACAGCAAGCTCGTAAGACACAAGTGCCAAGTAGGTGAAAATATAAATGTATTTATGTTGTTCTTTTTATCAACATGATCTGAACACATGTAGGGGGGGACACGTAAGGGAGAGGGGGTGTAATTTTGCAGGGAGGGAGGGAGAGAACCAAGGAATGTGGCTTTAACTGACTCATACACACCAACCAGTATTCTCAGCCAAACTAATGCAGCGATCTGATCCAAAGTGACAGTCTGAGAATTCCTAACATTGTTCCATTCATCTCAGGGCAAAGGCCTTGTCTTTCTAGAGGGGCACCAGGGAGAAAAATCACTGGTTTTACACTCCAGAGAGTTCCTGCCTTTCTCTCTCCTACTCTACTCCAGTCCCCATCCTTAACCATTATCCAGCGTATAAACAGCCAGCGCTGGCTCCGGACCAGTACTTAAGGGCACTTTTCTATCAGCGCCATTCCAGGCAGATGGTGGAATAAGTGTGATTGGCAGGAGAAGAGGAAGACACAGCGACAGAGCAGATAGTGTTGCCAAGGAGAGAGGGGGGGGGGGGGGGTTGTGGGGCGTGACCGCTCTTAATTATCCGATAGGGTTGCCAGGCACTGGCATACTGACAAGGTTTTCCAAGCCCGGTTGATGGGCTGCCGGTTTTGATTGAAAAGCCAGTGATAGACTTTCAGGGGGGGTGTGTGGCGGGTCCGAATGGCAGATGCAAAAATGACTAATGTACGTCTAGCGAGGGGATGAGGGCCTGTGTGTGACGCCATCGTGCATGCCAGCAACAACCGTTCCACCAATTGTGGTCAAAACACAAAACATCTACGTAGCCACGGCCAACGGTTCTGACGGTATCTGGCAGAGAGTCTGGCGAGAGAGGGTTTGCTCGCTATCAGCGACATCTGAACAGGCCCACACTTTTAATCCTTTAGGTTTTAGATGAGCCTCCCCGATCCACTCTGCAAATCCCCACTGGAATGTGACTTGGGCGTATGTTGTACTCTCTCCCCGAGATAACGCATCAACTGATGCAGCGGTGGCACCGCCGCCATTGACTGCAGAGTTTGCCTCGTGGAGCTAATGAACAAAAGCAACTCGTCTCCGGGTTGCATAATAGATAGACTATGGCTATATACAGGCGGCGAAATGGCGGATCAGTGTTGGGTTCACGAGGGCAAATAAGAGGTGCACGCGAAGACGCCAGACCGCCTTGTCCCCGCTGTTCCCGTGGAACTGCTATCTCGAGTCACACGAGGGGAGGAGATAACTCCGCCATCGCAGGTGAGATCACCAACACCGGGTTCAACCTGATGTCAGGAGAAACTCCCACAATGCCCCTTGTTTCCACAGTACACACAGAAATACCAACCGCACCATCGGGGGGGGGGGGGGGGACAGTTCAGCTCCGATACCATCGTCTCTCCCCTCTGTTTGTCTTTTGAATTGTTTGCATATTGTTGTGGTGCCCGTGAGGCTCGAAAATATTCATAATCCCCACATTGCTGCGTGTGCGCCAGACATAACAAACAATCGTCCAATGATAGGTTGGTTGCCGGCGGTGCCAGTGAAAACGGTCACAGTTTGGCTCATGGACAACCCAAAGGACCTGTTTGTCCATATAAGTTCAACTTCGGAGCGATGAAAGCCGGAGCTAATATCCAGCTCACCGGTCAGAACGTTTGCATTCTCCACATTCCTGCTCTCTCTTGTCAGCCTAAGCCTCTGCTGCTGAAAGAGAATTTCAGTGACGGCTGTAATTACCGGCAATCAAGGCTGGAGGAAATCGTTATTGACAAAAGCTGTTTTTCTCTATGAAGTGTATGTCTAGTATGTAAATGTATTATTTGTGCAATGTGCATGTGTGAATATGTGTGTCTGCGTGTCTCTCTGTACTGTACGTGCCTTTACCTGTATATGTGAATATTATATTAAAAGTAGACAATTTACCTTCTGACCTAAACTTATTGAAACCTTTCTATTTAATTCTTGGAATTAAGACTTTTAATTTATCCTAGAGTTTATCCTGTCTACTATGGCTGATTGTTTTCAGTCACCTTCTGCAGACTTGGTCCTTATCCGACCATTCTCTTTACCCTGTAACATCAAATTCTGTTGTATGTACATGTATTTTGAGCATACCGTGCGGCCGGTAATTTCATACAGAGGAACGTGTGTCCGAGTGTTTACACAAATGCACAGTAAAATGTGCAATCCGTTGCATGTGTGTGCATGCATTAAGTATGTTATGTGTGCTCACACTCACGGCGTGCACGCTGTTGCGTGTGCGCGCTCACACCTGTATCTCTACCTTTTGTGTGCACACATGCACCGTCTTTGTGTGAGTGGCATAAGGTGTGTGTGTTGTGAGCATGCTTTTAGCGAGGTGGGCAGGCAGGGGAGGGCATGGTTAGGACTGCAGTCGCCCCCCCCTCTCCTCAGGCTTGTGTCATTGAGTGACAGCTAAAGCGGAGGGGAGGGAGAGCAGACAATACAGAGTAATGAGAGATGCAGTAAACAGGCTAGGCCATGCCTGCATCGCTGCTCTGCAGCTAACATGACATGTCAGCTGGATGGAGCCGGCGCTTTGTGTCAGCGTCAGCTGTCAAAAAGCTCCAGAAGAAGGGAAAGAAGCTCACACAGTTGATGATTAATATTTCCAAACGTGCAGCTGAGTGATTTAGGCAGCGTTTATGTGCGCATGCATGCCTACATGTGTATGACAACATGCTGGGGAGTGCCTAGGTGTGTGTGAGACAAACACACTCTTTCATCTGTACTGAGTTACTGACACACTTATACACATACTCTCTTGTACTCTCAATGAGAGTACAAGAGAGTATGTGTATATGTGTGTGCATGTAGACACATGTGAGTGCTTGTGTGTGTGTGTGTGTGTGTGTGTGTGTGTGTGTGTGTGTGTGTGTGTGTATGTGTATGTGTGTGTGTGTGTGTGTGTGTGTGTGTGTGTGTGTGTGTGTGTGTGTGTGTGCGCGCGTGCGTGCTTCATTATCAAAATGTATAATGTGCAGAGTAATAAACACTCAGTCGTTGACTGACTGACTGATATTTGGCAGGTTGGAACCTGTTGAGCGAACTACTCAAGGCTGCCTAATCAGGCATTGTCTACTCTATGCCAATGATGACTGTGTTGAGGAATGCCGAAAAGTACCTCCCGGTCAAAAGAGCCACACTCGGGTTCTGTGGATTCAAGTAAGGACAAGTTGATTCGGTCATTTGGCAATCACACTAACCCTGCACCTGACTTTGACACCACGGACAAGTTTTTTTTACGTGGACTCATTTCCATGATAACTAAATAAAATACATAATGCGAGAATGCGTCATGGAGTATTCAGTTCCACTGCATGTGTGGATTAATACCGGATGGAACTGCAAAGGTTGACAGCTGTCTTGATGAAGTTATAGGCAGTAGGGACCACCTGGGTATCCACTGCAGACCTGGGTATCCACATCACAGCAGAGTCTTGTGTGGACTGGTGACATGATGAGCCACATTTTCTGTTAAGAGCGTTCCTCATGCACATAGCGCCCTCTGCTGGTGGATGATTTATGTGGCAGCATCTGGCTCAGTTTAGTGTCACTGCAGGTCTCAGCCACAGCTCCTAAAAAATGAAAATGATGTACTTCATCTTTTTTTCTGGATCTCTATATTACAGTGGATGAAGGCTCTTTCTATAGCGTATATGACATACATTATATATATATAACACCCAGGAACCGAACCCGGGTCTCCCATGTGGAAAGGAAAGCCAACATATGAACCACTAACCTACAGAGGATTTCCCCTTGAGCGGGGGAGATATTAGGGTTTTGGTCATCAGGCAGAGGCTCTGAGCCAGTACTGCTACTGTACACTCTGACTCAGACATAACCATAAACAAACCCGATACGCCCATATCTAGGCAGGACTACGGCCATGTCACTATGACTTAGACATAACCATAAACAAACCTGATACGGCCATATATACACAGGACTACGGCCACGCCACTATGACTCAGACATAACCATAAACAAACTCGATACGGCCATATATAGGCATTTCACTATGACTCAGACATCCTCATCATCATCATACTAGCCACCAGATCTCTGCCGCGGAAAAAGATTCTGCGTACAGAATCCTCGTCCGGAGCATAACTCAGGGAGCAATAGACACAGTGGTACGGGATTTGGGGTGTGAGCTTCAGAAGACCCCTTGATGGACAGTACCGAACGGCATTGGGGAGGGGCTTATCTCCATATATGGACATAAAAGGGGCACAGGTAGACAGACAGATTCAGAGATCTCCATATATGGGCACAAAAGGGACACAGACAGACGGGTACAACCAAGCCCCCAGAACCGAGAGGGATAAGTGCAGCGCGGATCTCCTGATGGTCGACTCTGGAAGTGCAGCTTACCACAGGATGATGATGAGGAAGATACAAGAGGACTTGAAAAGAAAAAGAAAAGGAAAATAAATGAAGGAACTGACCAAGAAGAGAGCTACTGTATGTGATTGGGATGGTAGCAGAAATTGGCCTATTCAGAGATCCACATGCAGTGGGAAAGTTTGTTGTTGAGGAAATCCGAAGAGTGAAACTAGTGAGAATTAGTACAAGAGGGATGGTCATAATAGAATGTGCAAACAGTGAACAGATGAACAAAGGTCTGGATATATATATCAGTTTGGAGAGTGTCCGGTGAATGTGTTTTAACTTGGAACAAAGGAAAAGAGGAAGGGAGTAATAATAGAGGGCGTATGCGAGGCGAAAAGACTTACACGGTTAAGAGAAGGGGTACAGGAGGAAACCACGTCAATGTGTTTAACATTTGAAGGGGATGCACTCCCAGATCGAGTGTACGTGGAGTATTTTGTGTCATAGGGTCAGGCCCTACGAAAGAGCACCACTCCGGTGTTTCTGTTGTCAGCAGTACGGGCATGTCGCAGCAGTTTGTAGGGGAAGTAGAAGGTGTGGGTGATGTGGAGTGGAAAATTGCAAGGAGGATTGTAAGGAGAGGAAAGAGCTGTGGAGGTGAACACTATATGTAGGGTCTTCACAATGTCCCAGGAAAGTGAAGGAGAATAAAGTGAATAAGATCAGAGAAGAAAGGAGGGGGATGTTATATGCTGAAGCAGTGAATAGAGTGGACTCGGGGGAATAATGAAAGGATGGCAACACAACAGGAGTCGGAGGAAAGAGGGAATGGATCTACAAGGACAGGAAAAGATTCTTGGCATTTATTGCCATGGTCATCAAGTCGGAAAGAATTAAAATGATTTTGGATGCAGCAAAGAGATTCCTGGATGTGGTGGATGTCAGTGGAGAGGATTTGGACATTATACTGAGAGAGGCATTCGCGACAGGGTCTGGGACAATCAGTCAGAATGGACATATTGGGATTTGGGAATGGGATCACTTTGAGTGGACACTTTTTATAGTAGGTGCTGGTATTGCAACCGATGTTCGGATGCCAACCGCCATAAAACTCAAAAGAAGAAGAGTCCAGGGGAGAGATAACTGAGCATGCATGCACAATTTCTACACTGTCTTCCAACACATTTACACGCATTACATGGTGTCACGATGGCTTCGTATTGTTGTCTCTCATTGTGGAATTTGCATGATCTACCCGTTTTCCTACCAGGGCCCTTGACCAAGCCACTGGCCTCAGAGCCGGAGCTGGTCCCGGGGCACTGATCAGTGGGTACCTATTGCTCCTGATATGCATGCATCAAATAAAGTGACAGAATCTCCCCACTGGAATCAATAAAGTATAACTGAAATTAACATACCAGTGTGTTGCCCAGTTTTCCACGGTATAGAGGGCACGCACGCACGCACAGTCCACAGAAGTTGCAACTGCATCTCAACTTTGAACCTAATACATTAACTGTGGTAGTTAGAACAGGTGTGATTGTTAAGATTTTATAGAAACAACATTGGCGTTCACCAGCACTTCACACTTCTGCCATCTTGGCACACATCAACACGCACGCACGCACGCACGCACGCACGCACGCACGCACGCGCGCACACACACACACACACACACACACACACACACCTCCCCTCCCACATTTTCCCAGACAGCCCAGAGGTTCAAACCGTTCTCTCTCCATTTACAAACCCGCTTGAGTGCTTGCGTGCGATTGTGTGGGTGCATGCCTGCATGTGTGTGCATTTTGTTTTTCAAGGTGACAAATTAACACACAACATCAACAGCCTACTGTAATCTGTTGCTACATGGTTTTCAAAAAGTCATGTTTGATTTATAAAATCTGATGAGCAACACCTCTATCAATACTCAGGTCACTGCAGGGCAGGGCCTGCATCTAGGAAAAACACACAGTAAAACATGTGATCTGGGCCCGGATGGTTGGCATAACCGTCTGGGCACCTAGGCTGGTAATCCAGCCTGGCAGCATATCGCGGGTTCGACTCCCGATCCCGACAACCTTTGCTGCGTGTCACCCCCCCATCTCTCTCCCCAATTCCTGTCAGCCTACTGTCCTGTCAAATAAAGGCATAAAAGCTAGAACATAAATTATTATTTGACTATTTATTATGATTTTTTAGTGGCCATGAAACTGCTGACTCAGCAGATGGAGGGAGGAGGTTTGGTGCCGTGACTTATTCAACCATGTCAACCCAACATTTCACATAATGTAGGCCTACCAGGAGATGTCATTACCCAGGGTGCAGCCTGTCCCTCACATCCAACCAGTATTTGTATGTCTTTGAGCTCCGGGGCCTTATTATGCTGGCCAATAATGACACAATAAACACACACCATCCATGGGTCAGTCCACACAAGGTATAAGCACCGTCATTAAACAAAGTGAATCATTGTAAGAGCACAAGCTTAATGGCATTTGTCTTAACGTGTCCTCAAATGACGGTTAAGAGATTAACGTTATGTGTACACACAGGAAATCATGTTCGTGTAACTACTTTTAAGTATTGTGCTATCAGACTAGGGTTAGGGAATCTGTAGAACACTGGTTAACCAGAGAGACAGACAGACAGACAGACAGACAGACAGACAGACAGACAGACAGACAGAGACAGTGTTTACAGTTTACAATTTAGGATTTTAGCAGACACTCATCCAAAATTGCAAGGTCAGAGTAAACAACTATGTACTGTGTGTGTGTGTGTGTGTGTGTGTGTGTGTGTGTGTGTGTGTGTGTGTGTGTGTGTGTGTGTGTGTGTGTGTGTGTGTGTGTGTGTGTGTGTGTGTGTGTGTGTGTGTGTGTGTGTGTGTGTGTGTGTGTGTGGTATCAAGTTTCATGGTGCAATCCAGAATGCTTGTCATGTAAAGCCTAATTTATACTCTGTAGTACAATGGTGTTTCTTGCGAAAAAGAGCAGATTATTTTGCTAACAACGCATTGCAAGTGGAGTATACAATGGAGTATAACAGCTACATCAAATAATGAATATGAACAACTTGTCTCTGCAGTGCAGTCATTCTCAACATACAGATTTATACTCACAGTAACTCTTCACTCTGAACTCTGAATGAATCACTTCATTGGCAGTACTGTATGTAGGAGATAAAATAATTATGGTTCTGGTGTCACATGAAACATGGATGATAACAATTTACAAGACATATGACAGGACGCTTTATAACAGGGTTCCCCAATAGGCGACCCGCGGGCCATTTGCGGCCCGCGAGGGGCAACTGTCCAGCCCGCACCAACCCCTGTCACTTGGCAAGTTGCAGGCATGGTGTGTGTGATATGAAATGTAAGCTTACCATAATCACAGTCATCCTGAATCATATTCCATCATATTCAAGGACTTTTGGAGAGGGCTTTTAGAGCACTGCAGAGGTGCGTGCGTGCGTGCGTGTGTGTGTGTGTGTGTGTGTGTGTGTGTGTATGTGTGTGTGTGTGTGTGTGTGTGTGTGTGTGTGTGTGTGTGTCCAGCTGATGCTCGTTGACGCTCGTTAATTTCATACTGGAAGACAATTGAGGTTTGACTGGGCTGA
This sequence comes from Gymnoscopelus microlampas, assembly GCF_963454915.1. Taxonomy (NCBI): domain Eukaryota; kingdom Metazoa; phylum Chordata; class Actinopteri; order Myctophiformes; family Myctophidae; genus Gymnoscopelus; species Gymnoscopelus microlampas. The sequence goes on along the minus strand of NC_139939.1, from coordinate 53,424,214 downwards.
AACTTTATCTCAGTAAATGACGTGGAACTCCATATTTGGGCATGGCTGACATCATAGTGACAACATGAGCTTTGAATCAGCTCAGCTTAAAACCAGACTGCACAGTGTGAAGGACACACATGGGAGAGACATCGAGGAAGACTTCAACACCAACAAGAGGAACTATTAACAGAGATCCATACACTTGACATTCAGCTGGTAATTGCCCTGTAATCAATCCTGGATCGTAAGGTCACAGATCATTAATTACATTCTTGGACCATTACAGCCCATGCATAGCAGCAGCTTTGACCATGAACCCACTGTTCCCAACAACGAGCCAGCAGCAGGGAAACGCAGAAGAAGAAAGACCTTACAGTAGTCAACAGTCTACCAAGACTTTAACGCAATCGGAAGTAAAGAGACGTCGTCTGACTGACACAGGAAAGAAAACTCACATCTGTAAACAATGTGACAAGAGTTTCAGTGAGTTAGGTAGCCTACGGAGACACCAGCGTAATCACACTGGAGAAACACCTTTCTATTGTAAAAAGTGTGACATGAGTTTCAGTCGGTTAGATACGCTGAAAAGTCACCAGCGTGTCCACACTGGAGAAAAACCTTTCTATTGTAAACAGTGTGACAAGAGTTTCAGTTGCAATTCTTACTTGAAGACACACCAGAGGGTCCACACAGGAGAAAAACCTTTCTATTGTAAAAAGTGTGACAAGAGTTTCAGTGAGTTAGGTAGCCTACGGAGACACCAGCGTATTCACACTGGAGAAAAACCTTTCTATTGTAAAAGGTGTGACAAGAGTTTCAGTCAGTTATGTCACCTGAAAAGTCACCAGCGTGTCCACACTGGAGAAAAACCTTTCTATTGTAAACAGTGTGACAAGAGTTTTGGTCAGTTAGGTGACCTGAAGACACACCAGCGTATTCACACTGGAGAAAAACCTTTCTACTGTAAACAGTGTGACAAGAGTTTTGGTCAGTTAGGTGACCTGAAGAGACACCAGCGTATTCACACTGGAGAAAAACCTTTCTATTGTAAACAGTGTGACAAGAGTTTTGGTCAGTTAGGTGACCTGAAGACACACCAGCGTATTCACACTGGAGAAAAACCTTTCTATTGTAAACAGTGTGACAAGAGTTTTGGTCAGTTAGGTGACCTGAAGAGACACCAGCGTATTCACACTGGAGAAAAACCTTTCTACTGTAAACAGTGTAGCAAGAGTTTCAGTCGGTTATATCACCTGAAAATACACAAGTGTGTCCACACAGTGGACTTGGGTGTTGGAAGTGCATCATTGCTCCATCATTTTTACGGTTAACCATTAACCGTTAGTATTAACGGTTAATGAGGCGCTCCAACACAAACAATACCAATACAAAGACGAGGAAGAAGAAGAATAAAGTGGAAGTTACGTGTGGTTGCAGGTGTAGACTTGGAACCACACGTAACTCACACGTTGGCCTTTTTTTTCTATTTTTTTTTTAATGATTAATCGTTAGTCGTTAGTATTAATCGGTTGCCGATTTCTTAACGGTTAACCGTTGGCCATCCCTACCCTCAACACAGGATTTAAAGGTTTCATGACATGCTGGCTTTACGAAACATTAAGTCTTTATCATGGTCCTCCAAACGTGTATTAAAAGGCTTTAACTGAAAAATCCCCTCCAGTGAGCCATGGCAGTTTTTTTCTCTCAGTGTTCTTAGGCCTTTTCAGCTGCAATTAAAACAAAACCTATTTGCCTGCGGTTGTCGCTGTTGAGGGATTTTGCCTGTCAATCATCGCCTCTACTCTGCGGGGAGGGGGCGGGATTAATGGACTATGACATCAAAGTCCACGGGCCAATCACAGCCCTTCTCTGAGCCTATTCCGAAAACCCCAAACCACAGAAAATCCACTGAATGTTCAAAGTTCAAATGTTCAAAAACCAAAAAAGAAAAATCCCAGGGCTAAATTATGAGTACCACAACCAATAATAATTACAACTAGAAAAAGTGCTCCTCGGAGCACAACTCTCCGCTGTTGGGAATGTTGGGAATGTTCTATCTGTATAAGTGTCCTATCCGTCCTGTCTGTATAAGTGTCCTATCCCTCCTGTCTGTATAAGTGTCCTATCCGTCCTGTCTATGTAAGTGTCCTATCCGTCCTGTCTGTGTAAGTGTCCTATCCGTCCTGTCTGTGTAAGTGTCCTATCCAATTGTTACAGTATCCGCCATTTCTCAACCATTTCGTGATTGTTCCTGTCTTACCTCACTCTTACCAGACTTGTGTTGGGAATGTTGGGAATGTTCTAATTCTTATGTTCTAACTGTCCTATCCATCCTGTCTGTATAAGTGTCCGATCCGTCCTGTCTGTATAAGTGTCCTATCCGTCTGTATAAGTGTCCTATCCGTCTTGTCTGTATAAGTGTCCTATCCGTCCTGTCTATGTAAGTGTCCTATCCCTCCTGTCTGTGTAAGTGTCCTATCCCTCCTGTCTGTATAAGTGTCCTATCCGTCCTGTCTGTATACTGTAAGTGTCCTATCCGTCCTGTCTGTATACTGTAAGTGTCCTATCCGTCCTGTCTGTGTAAGTGTCATATCCCTCCTGTCTATGTAAGTGTCCTATCCGTCCTGTCTGTGTAAGTGTTCTATCCGTCCTGTCTGTATAAGTGTCCTATCCGTCCTGTCTGTATAAGTGTCCTATCCGTCCTGTCTGTATAAGTGTCCTATCCGTCCTGTCTGTGTACTGTAAGTGTCCTATCCGTCTGTGTAAGTGTCATATCCCTCCTGTCTATATAAGTGTCCTGTCTGTCCTATCTGCCAATTATGTATCAGACATGCAGCCATTTCGTGATGGTTCCTGTCTTACCTCACTTTGACAGTGGCAAAGACACTGTCAAAGTGACGCCATGTATTTATACAGTATTTCACCGTATTGTCACGTGTCATGTGAGGCTTGACCAATCGGTGTGTCATATTTAGAAAGTGAAAACAATACTCTCCTGCGGAGAGTAATAATAATGGTGGTAAGAGCAGCAACAGCACTAGTATCTGCACTGTCACTGGAGTAGCGGGAACATCCAAAGCCAATCCAAAGCACTTAACAACTCACACACCGACGGCAGAGGAAGGCTCCACCAATGATGCGGGAGCAGTTAGGGGTTTAGTGTCTTGCTCAAGGATACTCTGACACAAAGCAGGAGGAGCCGGGAATCGAACTAGGGACCTTTCAGTACCCAGGCGGCCGCTACCACCCCTGAAGCACTCTGCCGTTATGCCCAGACAGACGACTTGTGAGAGGGAAGGAATGCCCCCTTGGCCTGGCTTTTGGGCTTCAGGCTGAGCTACTATGAGCTACTCTGCTACACTTGCATTTTGGGTTATTGCAATCAAACACAAAGCTTATAGTTATAGCTCCAATGATGTTCTATTTAATCGTGCACTAATACAAAACTGCACATTTCATTTTTCTTGGCTAGAGCTGCCACCACACCTTGCTGCCTCAGTGCATAGTGACAGACCTCTGCATGTAGCCTTCTATAGACTACTGTTTATTTTATTTATTGTCCCTGTGCTATATGTTGCTGATATATTTCTGCACCAATGTGATCAAAATGCAGTCCTTTTCTTTGGTGCTACTTGAATTCCTGCCAGAAGTGAGTCTGATTCTGATGTAAGGCAATAGTGTTGCACCATCCTGGGCTGCAGCCAGTAAAATCATCATGTCCTTATTTCACCCTAGTCTAGTCCCACACACACCAGCTACACTGCAGCTCTCACTTCTGGTGATGTCATCGAGAATCTCCTGTTCCCTTACCTTTCCCTCAATAACTACAAGAGAGACTATTAATGTGTACCTGGGGCTGGGATCATCATACATGCAGCGAAAGATTACAGCACAGCCTAATCTATTTGTGTCCTCTAAAGCTTATTAACAGACTAGACTGCAGGCAGGCTGCAGAGAGAGAGAGAGAGAGAGAGAGAGTGGAGGGGGTGAGTGTGAGTGTGACTGACTGGTGAGAGAGTGATACTGTAGGTAGAGAGAGAGGATGCAATTGTAACTGCAAAGCGGTAGCTTTTCTTTCTGTCCTGCTGTGGCTCTACTCTGCCACTGACGCACCTCTCTCTCTCTCTCTCTCTCTCTCTCTCTCTCTCTCTCTCTGTCTGTCCCTAAGCTCGCTTCACCAGGCTTTCCACTCTGCTGTCCCTCTCTCTACCTGTCTGTGTCCGATCATCCCAAGAAACTCCTGCCGCCGCCGGTTGGACATTTTCTCATTTATTGGAGTTATTTAAGGACAAATCGGGGCGGTGGACAAGATGCTGACGTTGCTCACAGCGATGTACATGGTGGTGCAGCGGACGGTGTCCTCGGAGGTAAGAGGCTTCTGCTTGACTACATACACACTGAGAGAGGCATGCAAACTAAACTGAATGCGTAATGTTACGGTGATGAGCAGATGGTGCACTTGTGTCATGACGACCCAGTGGGTGTATCACGTAGTGGTGTAAAGTAAGTACATGTACTCAAGTACTGTACTTGAGTACAATTTTGAGGTATTTTTACTTTCTTAAGTATTTGCAGTTTTAAATATGTTTGACTTCTACCCCACTACATCTCAGAGGAAAATGTTATACTTTTTCTCCACTACCATTACTGTATATACAAACTTTAGTTACTAGTTGCTTTGTAGGTTTTGATTATTATTACAGAACATACATTAACCACTTCAGCCCTTTACTGTGTATATATATTTCAGCCATTTGAAGCAGATCTACAAGCATACATGTTGAACTTGTGAAACTGGACATTCTGCACAATGAGTACTTTTACTTTTGGTACTTTAGGTATATTTTGATGCCGATACCTTTGTACTTTTACTCAAGTACATTTTGAAAACTGGACTACATTGCAGTATTGCTACTTTTACTTAAGTAAAACATGTGAGTACTTCTTACACCACTGGTGTACGCCTATAATAAGGTCCGTATGTGTAGCCGTAGGTTTTCAAGCATAAAAAATGTTACGGGCCCCGCATCCCCCCCCCCCCCCCCTCCCCCCCGCATGCATGCGTCCACCTGAGTAAAGTCACTGTCTGTGACCCCTGTCATCATTAATTCATGGAGTGTCTTTGACCGTGGCCGTGGCGAGGGTGTTCATTGCACAGCAGCAGTACTATAAGTACCAAGGACAGCTCCTTCACTGCAAAGCAGCCTCTAGATTCCGTAGGACGGTGTTGCTTGCCAAAAAGAACACATACCAGCTAGGTGCAGTGTTCGGTAATATTACTCAGGAGAGTAATATATTTTATTACATATTATATTAAATATTACTTACCCGCAAAAAAAAGAAAGAAAAAAGAGAGGCACAACAACACAATCTGTTTAGTCAGCTCCTTTTAGAACTGAATCCATTTTTTTGGAATAATAATAATAGTCACCAATCTGCCAAAAAGGCTATAAAATAAAGCAGCAATCTCTCTTGACCTTTTAAATGAAATGTTTTCTAAAGGCAGCGAACTAAAGATGAGTAATGTAATATGTACTATTTTTTACATAGTAATATGGTATAATATTACTGTTTTGGCAGAGTAATACCATACTCTACTCGTTAGGAGTCGTTACTGGGTAAAATAATAATATTACAGTAATATATTAAAAGTAACTTTTTACTGCCCAACACTGGTAGAGCGAGCATTAGCTTGTAGATCTGATCTTTCTGGAAGAGCCTATGAATTCAGATTAATTAAGCCCCCACTACATTACATAATGCGACGCGCACCGCCCCAGTTCCCAAGAACCAGATATAGATTTGATGAATTTCCATATAATTATTATAGCTGTATAAGAGTATGATGATACGGTCGTTGGATGTTATGGAGCCTATACTGGGACAGATAACATAACCCACGTCATGTCATCAAATGATTACTGATTCTCAACCACAAACCCTACTCTTAATTGGAGTTGGCTCTGTAGACTTCTATAGGATAGCCGATCTACAAGGCCACAACAATGCAAAGCTTGTAGATCTGCTATTTTTGGCCAATGTTCCCCCATGATATAGGATGCTGGGGTTCCAGTGCATGGCTAAAGGGTCCGGGGACACCCTCCCAAGCCAAATGATTGGTATAGGCCTACTTGGGAACCAAAATGGACTCAGAGTTCACAAATGGAAGCCAATGAAACCATTTGATTCTATTTGTACACGTCGAGTGACATGAGGACAATGAGGATTTTACATTTTAGATCGTGGTCCCAGAGATAAAAACAAAAACAAAAAACAACAACAATGAAACTCATGAAATGGTGTTGACCATGGCCAAAGGCCAGACGAGGCCTATACATGCATATTTTAATTAAAAAGGTTGAGAACCAGTGTTATATATAGCAGGGGTTGACACTAACAGTTGCCCGACTGCCGTGGCAAGTAAATTGCCCGACAGGCAAGTGCATTCTGTCATCATAAATGTTATAGGGTATATATGAAGAACAATGCTACCTTTTTACAACTAGCAGTTGCACTTATTCTGTTTTTTTAAAGTGACTGTTGCCACTCTGCAGCTATCGATTGGATTTCACATGAATTCGTTCTACAAGCGCAAATTTCACCTATCATTTTATAATGGAAAATGTACTTTTCGGGCAAGTGGGCATGACCTTTGGGCAAGTAGAACATTGCCCAAAGGTTGCCCAAAGGTGTACCTGTACTTGCCCGTTGGGAAGGAACAGGTCTTGCCTCTGAGACCTTAGTGTCAACCCCTGTATAGGCTACTCTGCAGTGTTTGGAAACATTAACTAGTACAGTAGATATGAACTTGGCCTAGTGTGACCTCCCCACCTCTTACCTTGATGTTATCTGTCATATATTAGGCCTGCAGTTTCTTCATTTCTGTTGAATCAGTGGTGTGATCGCTGATCAGTGGTTCAAAACCCACCGCAAACTGTGACGTTTTGTCCATGGATAAGCCATTGAAGCCAGTTTCTCTATGGGCAGCTGAATGTGTGCAACGTGTGCATATCCAGGCTATTCTCTGCCGGTGGTGGATAAACAAAGGTATAGAGATCCTTCAGATCAGTGTGTAGACCTTTACTTAAAGGAGTAGTTCGCCCCCAAAAATACCTATTTTCTATCAATTACACACCTTATGAAGTCTTGAATTCACAGAGATGTTTTTGTTTTTGTCGCATTCTTAATAAAGAATTTAAATAATGAAAGCCAATAACTTTATGACCGGCGTAGTCTCCGATAGGAGACTCAAAGAGTCAGTGTCACACTGTCACACTGTCTCTCACACACACACACACACACACACACACACACACACACACACACACACACACACACACACACACACTGTCTGACTGGCCGCGCACGTGAATATTTTGTTCCACTCGCGATGAAGTGACCCACACACACACACATATATTGTCGTCGCGCCAGACGTTCGCCAGCGAACACACACAGTATATAACTGAGCTGTGTTAGCAGCCAGAGCTAACATTGTTACCAGTTAGAGCTAACACGATGTATAATATCCCTTCCGTTTCAAGATGTTGTGTAATGTTGTAGAAATGTTGCATCATTTAGTGTGCGTCAAATATGGGCCAAAAAGAGAATACAAATGTATGCTGAACAATTTAAAGTAGACTATGCAATGGCTACAGGCATGATGGATTTTTTGGCGCATTCTTTTGGGGAAATTGGACACGTAGTCTGCTAGAACGAAGCTCATAAAAAGAATGCGGATAAACAGGAAGTGGCGAACAACAAGCCAATTGTAATAATAGATCACCTTAACTTGCGCATTCTTGCGGACGTGCCGCAACATAAAGGCCATAACTGTAAAATAACGAAATCTTATTTTAAAAGTTGCACAGTAGGTTACCACTGCAGTCTGCTAATCACCAAGATACAATAAGCACAGTGCCACGCTGTGCCAGACAGTGTTACAAAATGAAATGCTGCCTCTCTGCTGTAAATGCATAATGTGTCACAACAAAAGGCAACCCGTGCCAGAGCCACGCCCTTCTGAGTTGTATCCAACAACCACAGGCCTTCATCAAGCAAGGCAAAAACGCACAATCAATGAAAATACACAATCCATTAGGCACTCAAATAGGGGTGCATTTCTCCTTTCCGACATGTCGCCTTTCCGACGTTGACTAACCCTATACCTAACCCTAACCCTAACCTTAACCGCACGCGGAAGCCACTAGTCGGAGTGGTGAGATGTCGGAATGGAAGGAGCACCCCCTCAAATAGGCCTAGGTCTGTCAGGTAAAAAGCCAATAAGCAAAACCAGTTGAAAACCCCTGCACTATGACTAAGGGTAATAAGATATAAGAAAAATGTGCCATTTTCTCAACAGTTATATTACTTAAAATAAAGCACAATTTGTGCTTTATTTTAAGTCACACATATTTTTTCGTGCTGTACACACAAGATTTATTCATAATATATTTGAGGTAAAAACATATTAATTACAATGCTGCCTGAAACAAGTATAATCAATTATATCAACATAATCATTATTCTAGTCTCTAGCTTCAGGAAGGAGCTTGAACCGTGGATCAAAGGATGCAAGCATTCTGCAGACAGTCTGCTCGAGATGGTAGAATGGAAGTGGACCTCGACAAAAAGCTGGTATTTCCCCCAGAAATAGTGGCTACAACACTCTGACCAGACATGGTCCTGTGGTCTAAAGCAGCAAAGCTGGCATATGTCGGGGAGCTGACTACCATGGGAAGAAGGGGTTGAACACGTGTATGAAACATTTTTAAATATTCTGACCTGGCAGCAGCTTCCCAGAACAGCTGGAAGACCCTCATATTTCCAGTAGAAGTGGGAAGTAGAGGCTATGTCGCAACAAGTCTGTTGAAGAAGATGGGGGTGAGGGGTCACTCCCTCCAACATGGCAATCAAGTCTGTGTCAAACGCTGCAGAATAAAGCAGCACCTGGCTGTGGATAAAAGGGAAAAATTAAGACTAATTGTGAGATGGGAGATTATGGGACATTCTGCATTATTATGCAGAATTTCACAAGTTTCCAAATCTATAAAAATGCTTTGAAAATAGCAGAAGCAACGTGTCGTGAGCTGGTAGATTGGCTATATTTTCAAATAGCCTAAGCCTAAGTATACATAGGGCTGAAGTATATTTTGTAATAATAATCAAAATGTACAAAGCAACTAGTAACTAAAGTTTTCAAATACTTGTAGTGGAGTGAAATCATTGAAATTGCAAACACTCCAGTAGAGTCAAAACACCTCAATATTGTACTTAAGAACAGCACTTGAGCAAATGTACTTAGTTACTTACTTTACACCACTGGCTTTGTCCAGACTTGCAGAATCCAGGTAGTGCTTCATGGCCTTGGCTGCAACTTCCAAGACAAGGCTGTGCAGTTCCGGTGTCAACCACTAGATGCCAGGAAAGCTTAGGTTACATTTCTCAATGAAACCAGAGGAGCTTTCGCTACTTCTCCTTTTCAGAAGTGTGTCTGCCATATATGGAGAGGCGGCGGGGGGGGCGTGGTTTAATAGGAACAAGGAAGCAGTCTTCCATGGGGGATTGAGTTCTCTTGCGTCGAGTCGGAGCGATAAAAGCGGTTAAAACGGCCCGCGTCCTTGAAAAAAGCAAGACTACAAATCCCAAGCATCAGAGATCAGCCGGTCACCTACCGTATGACAATCCAACAGAGGTGACCCCAGTCTGTCTAGTCCAGAGAGGGAGAACACAGAGCAGTCCTTTACAGTCATAATAACAGGCACTACATCCTCATCACCCGCTAACGAAATGGTAAGATGGATGCTAATATGTTTAATGGCTGACATAGAAGAATGTGTGTATGTGTGTGGATGAAGATGATGATGCCGATTAGAGCACGAATGTTCTTGACAGTGAACCTGAATGTAGTGCATATGGATGTTATAAAGAAAGCGGCCAGAAGTTGACATTGAATGGAGGGCGATGATCGACACATCATTGTTGTTAATCCCACATTTTTAATGATGATTTTTAAAAGTTTGCTGAAGGCATTTTGGAAGCTGTGAAGCAAGTGGATGCGTCATTTTGCCCAGAGGGGACATTTTATTATCGTTAAACCTTATTTATTAGCGCAGTTAAAGATGGAGATGGTGAATGAAGGTGATGAATAAAACAAAGTGGGAAGGACACTTTGTACAAACGGCGGGCGATGCCATTAGATTTCTGCGGCCTAATTGTGGGGCTATGGCTGGATTATTAATTAATTCATTATAGGTAACACGTGCTGTGCGACAGGCCTGCAACACAAACGCTAATTGGATTTATCAATTATCAATTTATCGATCAATTAAGATGAATGATTAGGTGAAATACGTGTTACACGTGCGTTCGGATGCAGTTACTGGCTCCCCGCTTTGTTTCCTCCATGATCCATCTATGTAGGTCAACATGGCATTACTGTTTTCTGTCTTTTTTGTGGTTCTATAGGCCGAACCTATCCGTGTTCTGGTGACCGGTGCAGCTGGACAGATCGCATACTCCCTTCTGTACAGCATCGCCAAGGGAGATGTGTTCGGACATGAGCAGGTAAGAATTACAAAGTACCTTTTAATATAATGTCCAACCAGAGGATTATTATACACCAGTGGTTTTCAACCTTTTTCACGTCAAGGACCCCCACATTGACACATATTAGCCCAGGGACCACCATTTGCAAAGATATGCCAGGGACCCAACCATTTTGATTTATTGGGGGTCCCAATCTACACTGTATCATCATCATTAGTGTTCTTTTAACTCTGAGAGTGTACTGTACCTCTCAGAGTTACAGACATATAAGGGTCAATTTGGTTCCTAACTTAATTTGGCTGGGGACCCCCTGGAAACCCCTCAAGGACCACTGGTGGTCCCCGGACCACTGGTTGAGAACCACTGTAAATATACACAACAAGCAGCAGCATTCTTATTCCTTTTAAACCAGCTGTGGTTCATACAGTAGATTAAACAGCTGGGTAGCCTACTACAGTATGTTACATAATGTGTGAATAATACATGTGTGTTCTTTTTACATGGGGACACCGCCTTAATTAATATATATATTCACTGTTCCCTTGCAAATGAATGTTAAGCACTATGCAAGTGTATTTAGGCCTTTATGATGCTGCTTCAAAATGACACTACACCAAGTTTCAACTGTTCATCATTACCTTCGTATGGGCATATAAAGTGGTTCTGAAATGATGTTTGCATCTGTATGGTCTTGTCCACAGCCTATCATCTTGGTCCTGCTGGATATCCCGCCCATGGTGCCGGTTCTGGATGGGGTTGTTATGGAGCTGCAGGACTGTGCCCTCCCACTCCTGAGAGGCAAGCTATGCACACTAATATTCTGCTGAGTCATTGGCTGAGAACACATGGTGAACCATGTGTAGGGGCACAACAGTAAATCGAACTAATTGATTATAAAGAAAATAATAGATTCATAACAATCCCTATTTTGGGTGCGTCATTATAGGCAACGTTTTTTTTTTTAAATACAAAATATTTCTCAGTGTAAATAGCAGATCTACAATCTCACAACGCGGCACGCGTTGTGAGATTGTAGATCTGCTTTTTACACTATAGCTCAGCTATTTACACTATTGCTGAACGACACTGTTGTCAAGTGTTAGGCCGTTAAACATGCTTGATTATTCGAACAAGTAATCAATACAATAATCACTAAGAAAATGATCGATGGTTGCAGCAGCCCTAAACATGATGCTACCATATCATATTCTGCATGGCTCTGGTATGTACTCTTCTGGCATGGTTATCTGCAATGCACCATCCCCCACCCCATCCATCCTCCTCCCTCCCCATCTGGTAAAAGTTTTGGATGCTTTGGACACAGTGTAGTCTAAGCTCTGTGCGTTCCCACGTTCTTTCTGTGTATCGACACACACACACACACACACACACACACACACACACACACACACACACACACACGTGGAGGATGTATGCTTGGAAATAATGAAGTGTATAGGGTTGTGTGTGCAGACATGAACATTAGTGCAAATATGTAGGTTTTCTTTTCTAGCACATAAAAGATGCAGCCTCTTGCTGCAAAAGTAGGAAGGAGTGTCAGCTGCAGGTCCTGCTATTGGCCGGTTCTCAAGGCCTCATGGGGGAAACTCCAGCCAATGGTGTTAGTGGTGGGACTACAATGGGGGGAGTGGGCATTCGGGGCGTCTCCTGCACCAGTGAACCCAGACTGGAGTCCAATCAGATAACACCAGTGTCCATCACAAATGACTAGAGACCCTACTCTACTTATCAACACAAGCAGTCCCCTGGGAGAGATTTCAAAGAATGTATTCATTTATTTTTTAACCCATGATAACCTGAGGCAGATTCTACAAATGTTTACTAAATCCTAACAGTTTTCTGAAAAACTTATGTTGCTTTATCAGTGGTTCTCAAACTTTTTAATTTCAAGGACCCCAACATTATATGTATTTGGCTGCCGACCCCCATCTCAAAATATTATGTTCCAGGCACCCCCGGAAGCAAAGATTTTAGTTTAAAATGTTTGCTTTGAAAATATGTATATTCAAAGATTTGCACATATTGTCACGAATTTTCAAAAATGGCAGATCTACAAGGTCATAGCGCGGCACGAAGTGACGTGCTATGAGCTTGTATATCTGCTATTTTTGAATAGCCAACCAATGTGCTATCTATATGTATAGTGCTAGCTAAAATGACACGGACGCTTTCCTGGTTTTAATGGGTTAAATCTGCTGTATATTTTCTTACACTGAAATTCTTCCAACTTATATTAGGATCTTAATTGATCTCTTTGATCACACATGCTACTTGTGTATCAAGCAGTTTTTAATGCTTTTTGAAGTAGCAATAAAGCAATTTAATTCTAACCTAATAACAAGAGATTGCTAGTACCGGTAGATAATTAACATCCGCTGCAGAGCAACGGAAATCAAACCATTCCTATTAAAGTAATCCCAAGTTAATGATTCCCTCCCTAATGCCCCACAGAGGTGATCCCCACCTCTGAGGTAGAGGTGGGCTTCAAGGACCTGGATGCCGCCATCTTGGTGGGCTCCATGCCCAGGAAGGAGGGAATGGAGAGGAAGGACCTGTTGAAAGCCAACGTGGCCATCTTCAAAACCCAGGGAGCCGCCCTGGAAAAATACGCCAAGAAGACCGTCAAGGTGAACTTGAGTGTTTAATATTCGGGGTCCAACCGTTGCACTGCCTGGGCAGTCCTGCAAATAAGAGCCTGCTAATAAAGATTATAGAGGTAGGAGAGAATAGCAAAAGGGGAACATTATTTGTGGAACACCCTGGTTGTGCTCCTGGGTGTTTGAGAATATGATATTATTAACAATAATCAATTTAGTTTGTAGTGTTCTTTTCATTAAAAGTGAAGTGCTAACAGAGGTTATGCAGTGAATAGAAAGTCAACTACGATGAATTAAACGCAGAAAACAGCCTTCTTTAAAAACAAAATAAAAGTTGATTGTTTAACAAACACAAAGTTAAGACACAAACAAAGGGTTATTTTTGTCTAAATTAGACCAGACCTAAGCTAGCCTGAAGATGTAGGAAATGAAACTGCTTGCACAACGTATTCCTTCTCCATAGACAAAGGAAACCCTATTTAACTCGGTTCATTTTGTAAGGTATCATTTAGTTCCGTTCCACCCACAGCCTAGCACCTAGTGTTGGAACAGCTCCACATATTTCCACAGCTAAAAGCCTGGCATGATTCCAAAGCTAAGGGATCAAATTTTCCTTTGCGTAATGTTGTATGCAGTAAGCTAAAGGATCAAAGTTTCTCTGTGTGTAATTCTGTATGCAATGAGTACACAACAGAAAGGTCTGCACAGCGTCATGAGGGCCCCTGTCCTACAGTGTGTCCTTGTTGCACCCTAGCTTCATTATGATGAAATAACCTTCACCTCCCCAGTGACCAGGGTCATACCGTTCACATGCCAGGAATGTGTGGAGAATGTGGAACGGGCTGGTCTGTAAAGTAAAGGTTCTGTTTTGGTCAAACTCATGTTTTAGCTTTGTATATTTCCATTTGTGTGAAGGTCATTAATGGGCAAGCAGCAATATTTGCTGCCCTGTGTACCCATGTTTTCCTAAGTCCTCCTTTAAATCCCTCATGTAATTGTAACCAGGGATGTGCATTACTGATCAAAATGTACTGTTCTTCTTGAGACAGATTCGTTTAGAAATCGCATCACAATGAGCCTGGGGAGGTAGCATCAATCCTGTTAAATAATGACAAACTGGAAGGCAACAGGAGAATAGTTGTTTATTGGTATTTAGCCTTGATATTTATTGGTGTCTAAACCCCAGAACATTAATTTATGATTGTGCAGTAATTGCTGTGGTGTTGTGTTCCTCAACAATAGCATACACTATTATACAAGCAAAGTAAGATGACTTTCAATGTGTTCAAGGTGTGTGAAAGCTAAATGCAGAGCATGACATTTTCTTCTCCAGGTTTAGCTGCAACCACACGGTATAAGCTACTTGGTTAGTGGGTCTGTCACAAACTGAGAGCTAGGTGCAGCTTATCACGGATTAAGTGCTTGTTCACTTGAATAGTTGAACAGGTGCTCTTTGTTTTTTGATACAACAGACACTAGGAGGAAGGAAAACACTAGGAGGAAGGAAAACTACAATTAAAATAAGAGATGTTCTTACGTTACGGTTCAAACAAAGCTAGAAAAAGTAGAAAAGCTTGTCCTTACTTACCTACTTTCCTCCATCTGCTTACCAGGTCTTGGTTGTGGGAAACCCGGCCAACACCAACTGTCTGATCGCCTCCAAGTCCGCTCCCTCCATCCCCAAGGAGAACTTCTCCTGCCTCACTCGCCTGGACCACAACCGGGCTTCATCCCAGGTTAGACTACCAAACACACAGTCAAATTCAGAGTTCATTTAACTCCAATGTCAAAAATGTACCATTTTTGTAATGTATTTACTATTTTTAGACTTAAATTAATGCTGTGGATTTCACCGTGCACATGTATGACGAGTGCACATATGGCTGATATACGAGCCTCAACTGTAGCATAACTCCAGTGCAATTCCTGACCTTTATCTGTAGGTGGCGATGCGTTGCGGTGTGGCTGCCAACCATGTGAAGAACGTCATCATCTGGGGCAACCACTCCTCCACCCAGTACCCCGACGTCCACCACGCCAAGGTCAACGTGGGGGGCAGCGAAAAGGCTGCCTTCGACGCCGTCAAAGACGATGCCTGGCTCAAAGGAGACTTCATCTCAGTCAGTGGAATTTTTAATTTTACTCTTCATCATTACAATAATGTTTTATTATGTTCATACAACTCACAGGAGGGCATTTGGATCTAAAGTGCCATCCAGTAGCCCCTACACTGAGTTGCTGGGATCTGGTTCTGATCTGGATTGATATATTATGACTTTGAAGGTTGTCCCAATTTGATAGAAATATAGATGCATTATTTTGCCTGGCAGGTCACTTAAGAATAAATCCTCATTTCCAATGGGAGTCTAGCAAGGGAAAACACATTCATGGCAAAAGGAATAAGATAATAAAGTTCAGATGGGGGATAAAAGAAGATGGGTTTCTTTGGGCTCAAAAAAAAAAAATATTTCAACATTGAGATCTGTTGGCTAGTTTTAAACTATAAAGCTACCCCTTTGTTCTTTTTCTAAACGTTCCCTTTTGTCCTCTCTCTCCCTCCTGTCCAGACGGTTCAGCTACGTGGTGCAGCTGTCATCAAGGCCAGGAAGCTTTCCAGCGCCATGTCTGCCGCCAAGGCCATCTGCGATCACATGAGAGATATCTGGTTTGGGACCAAAGAGGTCAGTCTACACATGGAGAAGATTGTAGGACGTGACTTTGGCTTTCTGAATCTGACAGTGGCTGTGTCTCAAAATCTGACTAGCCACTATCCAGCAAACGCAACGTTTTTGCTTCTCATCTCTTTTTACTACATTACTTTTAATATGCTCACCTTTGTCCATACTGAAAAAGTATTTAGTCATTTACTATAGCTTCCAGTTTAAAGTGAGAAAGGGGCCAAATGAAGGCACTCTTCATAGTATTCTGAATAGGACTGACCTTAATGCCTTACTAACCTTAGGCAGCATGTTTTCAATTTGAGACAGCCAGTGATGGATATAAATTAGATCAGGGTTTCAGACGGCCAGTGATGGATATAGATCAGGGTTTGAGACAGCCAGTGATGGATCTAGATCAGGGTTTCCCAAACCTTTTCAGCAAGAGACCCAGAAGAGAAATTAGTTTTCACTATGTATGTTTTTGGGGACATTTTCTTTCTTTTAATCTAGAAATTGTAGGAAAGGTTAAAAAAGAGATATTTACTTGTGATCCAAAAATGCTGGGCCTTTAACTCTCTAAATGCCACCTCAGTTCATCGTGGTGATCATCTGTACGATAATCCAGAACATGTTTTATGGTTACAAAACTACATTTTTTTTGTCACAGAAACGAGAAATATTACAGAATTTCTGCAACAAAATAAAATCTCATTCACACACTGTAGGCGGCCATGCAAGATGCCAACCTGTTCTTGGGGAGCTGTTACTGTAGGTGTTGATTATGTAGGAAGCCTGGTTGCATAGTGAGTGACTGTACATTTTTGTCTCTCAACAGAGCGAGTTCATCTCCATGGGTGTGTTTGCTGGTGGAAACAAGTATGGAATCCCAGAGGACCTCATCTATTCATTCCCTATCGAGATCAAAGTGAGTTATCTGATCAGATGTTGCCAAGCCATTCACAGCAAATGTGTTTCTCTTGTTCATAGCATTTTGCTGTAATTAAAACTGCTCATGAATTTTGGATGTAGAGCATTTTTGTAGTAAATCCATTCAACCACTGAGCAAGAAGCATATTCTGTATAACTGGGTGGATGCTTTTGTCCAGAGAACGGTCATTCATGACATCCCTGTATTTTTGGTGCCAGTGCCATCAATGGGAATCAAACCGCTGATAAAGGGAGACCCCTAGTGCAGCGTTATCATGCTCATCCCATTGAGATATGCACTGAAGGGAAGTCCCAACCCTTGATAAGTTAGTGCCTTACTCAAGTTTCACAGAAAATAAATGCCTAATCCTTGCAGGGGGAGTAGCATAGCCTGTTTGCTGAGTTCAGAATCACTTTAAGATTCAATATTTGATTACGTCCCTTATACAAGAGTAAAAGGCTTAGGTTTCGGTCCATAGAAGACAAAATGGGGGGTAAAGGAACAATGAACAATAGTAGCAGTAATTGGAAATAACTCAAATGTATACGATAACCAAGTCTAGTTCGAGGTTCGTACAAGGCATTTTGGTGATATTTAATGGAAGCCAAGGAACTTTCCCTATATTTAATGTGAATCTTATAATTCTATTGTGAGCGCAAGTAAAAATCTGACATAGCAGTACATGGACAAGAGACAAAACTCACCGCTTTATACAGAGGAAGCGGATAACATTGCAAAAAGTCTCTTAGTAGCGAGTTGCATCATAGACCTAATGATTCCTCTCATCTGCAGAACAAGACCTGGAAAATTGTCGATGGACTAGCCATCAACGACTTCTCTCGGGCCAAGATGGACGCCACAGCAGCTGAACTGGTGGAGGAGAGAGACACCGCAATGGCCTTCCTGTCCCAGTGACTCCCATCTCCCTCTGACCCTCAGCAGCACTTAGATCCCTCAAATGCTCCCAGCTCGCGGCTGTGACAATGAGCCCTCCAATCTTAACGTTCCACTGGTGTTCTGCGAGTCACCTCTCTCTGTGTGTAAATGTGTGTCTGTTTCAGTCGGCCACCTCTTCGGGTTTTAGGAGAACCTGCGTAATGACCACAATCTGGCCTTCTGTCTGGAAGCCACTGAGAGGTTGTCCGTGTTGGTAGTTTATAATGCACAATATCTGTCCAGAAACTGTAAGGGAACATGTCATTCAACAATAAAACAAGATGACTGATGAACCTGACTGATCGATGTTTACTGGTTATTAAATGGTCTCATTAAAGGACGACTTCACCCATTTTCAACCTTTTTCAACACTAATGCTCATGATAATATGGGTACTTTTTTTTTTTTTTGTCTACTTGGTCTGTCTCAGAGGAGGGCTGTGGACAGTTCAGAAACCCACTTACCACAGAAACCTACTTACATCATCGATGGGAAATTGAAGCTAATAAAAACTGCAGGCTTTCTATTCCTGCCAAGTTCACGTTCTATAATGGAAGCCATTTGTTCTTGTGTAATAAAAAGTGAAAACTAAATTTAAAATCTTAAAAAAGAAACATGCCTAATGTGTCCCGTAGGCGGGTTTTGAAGTGTCCACAGCTATTTTATCATGAGCATTTTTCAGGACCCACTAAATGAAGTCGTCCTTTGTCATGATTTCTTCTTAATATGTTATGCTTTGGGTATTTTTCCTTTCCATATCCTAGTTCAATAACTCGAGAGTGATGCCTTTAGGCAGTTTGTCTTTATACTACTAGGTTATTCTTTAATTCAAGTCATGCCCATTCTTTTTACCAGATTATTAATTATTAATAATGTAGAAAAGACCTTGCCAATTTTGAAGTGGCAAGTGTAATCAAATATACTAGCAAGTGATTAACAATTTGCTCGGTTGTTGGCAGCTGACTTTCTTGCAAATTATTTAAACAATACATTAACAAATGAAGGGCTACAATATCATCAAATAAATATAAACCCAATCTTGCAGGGTCCCCACGGTCATGAAATTCCTGGAAATATTTTGAAAAAAAAAAAAAAAAAATCCAGTACTGGAAAAGGTTTGAAATTGATCAAACATCATCAAAGGTCCTGGAATTTATCAAGGGTCCTGGAAAAATATTTGGCTATGCATTGTTTTTGGCTATTGATTTTGTTAAAACAAAACATTTTCATAAACATGAATAATATTACACGAAATATGTAACATAAGTAGTTTTTCGCCGAACGGGCTGTGTGACGGCAGCCTAATAATGTATGTCTCAAACTTTATTTTTGCTACGCTGCTTATCTTTGGGCATTCTACATAGGAGTAAGAGACACATTATTGCGCCGAATGATTGTTATATAGGCCTGGAAATTGGGCTAAATATTCTGGAAAAGTTTTGGAAAAGTTTTGGAAATTCATTGCTAAAAATGTGTGGGGACCCTGATCTTGGCACTGCAGGAAATCTCAATCTGTGTTCACTACTGTTTTACTGGTTTCTGCAGTTATTAATCTATCCACACGGGGGTAGTATTCACATATAAACAAGGCAAGGCTAAAGGGGCCTATTTCACTTATCAAGTTTCAAAGTGCCACTGACTACTAGTGATACAAACAGAGAAGCAGTATTGTGGCTGTTACCCTGCTCAGAGGATCTGCCATTAAGTAAGCTCTCTCTGCCTGGAAATTTGAACTTTAAAACATTGTGCGTGCATGTAGACTTGCAACCTGAAGAGCATGTTGTGTGCATGACTTGCAACCTGAAGAGTAGAATAACTAATAACACAAATGACAAATGATATACATTACAGTATAATGTTAGGGGTAATATTACAATAAAGGACATTTGTTTTCATTTTTCTTTCTTTGTTTTAAATAAAAACCTAAAATGGTTATGTATTATTACACTAGACATAGCAGGCTTAGCTGTAGATCAGGTTAAAAAAAAGTGGGGTCCACGGACCCTTGGCTCCTTGACCTTGAGGGGATTCCAAATGGACCCTTAACGGGTCTGTAACTCTTGAGAGTGTACATAATGTGTTTACACTCACAGAGTTATGGAGCTCTTTGAAACTACAAAAGGTTTAGAACCACTGCTCTGGATATTTGATTGATTGATTGATTTGATTGATTCAATACTTTATTATCAGTTTTGCAACAAAAAAAAGCTCAGGAAAGTACAGTTCAATACAAGGTCTGCTAAAAGGATTAAACCCAAGAAAGCGCTTATATGGCTTGTTTCCATTGGGGTCCTTTGTACTCAATTCATCGAAAAACATTTAATATATATAATATTATGCAAAGACATCACATAAAAATATGTACAGTAAACAGTTGGCGTGAGTTTAGGCTTTGACTTTTTACAGGGGCCAGTTCCGAATTGCAGCCACCTGTAAGTGCTCTTTCAGAGTGGTTTTGAAGGAGAGTAAGGATTCACATGATTTTATAACTGTTGGCAGGGCATTCCACATTTTTGTGGCATGACAGTAAAACGAATTTATTGCCTTGTTCTTTGAGCCAAATCTGGGTTGAACGTGATTTGTGGAACTCCCTCTGGTTTTATGATTGTGGACGTCATTGACATTTTTGAAGTAGTTTGACAGGTACATGGGTGTGTTTGTGGTGTAGTCGTGTATCGTCCAGGCCCATTGTACAACGTCCTCTACCCTGAGCCATCCCATCCTTGCATAATGAGCAGGGGTTAGATGAGTTGTAGGTGTGAGCCTGAGGCCAGCAAGCAGTAGCCTGATCAGCTGGATTGATTGATTGATTGAATACTTTATTTAGAAGTTTGCAGAAAAAAGCACATCAAAGTACAGTTCTAATACAAGGTCAACTAAATAGGATTTAAAAATCCCCAAAAGCGAATGGCTTGTTGGTCTTTTTGTACTCAATTCATAGTGACATTGAATGAAAGACAGATATACACTATTATGCAGAACATCATATAAACCAGTGGTTTTCAACCTTTTCCGCATCAAGGACCCCCAAATTGACACATATTAGCCCACGGACCCCCATTTGAAAAGATATGCCAGGGAGTCCAGGGACTCAACCATTTTGATTTATTGGGGGTCTTAATCTACACTGTATCATCATCATTAGTGTTCATTTAACTCTGAGAGTGTACAAATGGAACCAAATGGACCCGTTACACTCTCAGAGTTACAGACACATATAAGGGTCAATTTGGTTCCTAACTATTAATTTGGCTGGGGACCCCCTGGAACCCCCTCAAGGACCACTGGTGGTCCCCGGACCACTGGTTGAGAACCACTGATATAAACGGTTTTAAAATGAAAATGTTGAGGGGTTAGATAGATGAGTTGTAGGTGTGACACCAGCAAGCAGTAGCCTGACCAGTTTGATCTTTACCCGTTATGATGAATGAATACAGAATAAACTCAGTTCGGACCAGACAGGGCAGGAGGACAGCTTTTCTCGTGACCTAATTGGCTGATGCCATTGACCAATACTTTTCGTCGTTCCTCGCTGACACTTCCTGTGTCCTGAGGGACTGGGAGGGGCCTGGCTCTCAGGCAGCAGCTGGCTGCATGCGGACAGACAGGCAGATGGACCGTTGTGTTCCAAGGACTCTGTCTGAACAAACGATGACACAACTTTTAACTATTTGAATTTGTCGACGTCTTGCAGGCTTAAACGGTTCATTGGCCTGTTTATTGATCCCCCGGGAGGCGATAAGGTGGGTAGCATTATAGCTACATGTTAGAAACAGTCCTGTCCTAGCTGTGTCACTGTGGCCGTTGTGATGTGAAGTTTGCAAAAAATGTGTGGCTTTTATAAAAACACAAGTCTGAGTGTGATAAAGCACTGTCCGTGGTTTTCTGCTGGCATGCATGGTGGCATGGCTGGCAGTCATGCATGGTGGCAATGCATGGTGGCACTGCCACTGGCATGTAGCCATACCATGGTTCCCATGACGCTCGTCTGTCACAAACGTCATGGAACCACTTGTTCCTTGTTTGAGAATGTTTTACATTTACAACCGGTACATCTACATAAACGTTCAGATCTCAAATATAAAGTGCTTACCCCACGGCCATGGATGTAACAAGTTAAAACGCCTAGGTCTAAGTACCTGTATCTTCTGTGTTGTGCAATAAAAAGCATTTTAATCTGATTGGTGGCCATTTTCTCAGAATTTTCTCCATAAGCTTTCAACTACGCGACCCTATCGGTTGAGAGGTGTACTGCACTCTGATACATTATAACTATATTAAAAAATGGCCACTGATGCTTTTTATTGAACAATACGGAAGATACGGGTACTTACACCCGGGCGTTTTAACGTGTTACATCCGTGGCCGTGGGGTCAGCACTTTATATTTGAAATCAGAACGTGTATGTAGATGTACGGGTTGGAAATGTAGAAATGTCAAAAACCAGGAACAAGTAACGCCATGACTGTCATGATATGACAGTCATGTTTCAGGGGTAGGCTGGCACATGCACGGTGGCATATTGGCTGTCCTGTCTGACAGACAAGCAGCATGGAGGAGGATAGCCTTGGATCAAGACTATTATAGATGTATTTTATCTTTTACTTTTACTTTCGTATCTATGATAGATGTGCAAATGTAAAAAATCGATAAAATACATCTATGATAGTCTTGATCCAAGGCTACATAGACGCTATCTGGTGGCTGGTGATCACAGTCATTCAAACAACAAACAAGGACTCTCTTTTCATGCGTGTGTGTGTGTGTGTGTGTGTGTGTGTGTGTGTGTGTGTGTGTGTGTGTGTGTGTGTGTGTGTGTATTTGTGCACGCACGCGTGTCACACTGGCTGTAGACTGTAGTTAGTGGTGAAATGGTAAAAAAAAGTAGAGAAACTCACTAAACTCGTCCACGAGTTTAGTGACGTTTACCTCCATCCATGATCCAGGGGGGCGTGACGTGCTGTCCCGTCATGAATAAAGTCCTTATTCTGCCTCTTTTCCCCCCGTACTGTTGTCTACTACTCAGTAGAACAGATCAACAACAGATCCATCCGATCCGTGGTGACAAAGTGACAAACCTTTTGCCGTTTAGCCATCTGTGAGCTGTCATCATAAATAGGCGCGTTGGTCCAGAGCTGTGTCTTTACATTACATTCCGTCCTGTAAGAGGAGAGGACTAACTGCTACATTGTTTCGGGGAGGACAGTGACCGCCTTTGATCTCTGCTCACTGCCAAGTGAAATCCAGGGGACTGGACCCTGACGTTATACTACCAGCATACTACCTCTTGACTTAAACGGACACGTTTTGACTTCTTCTTTTTTAAATATATATATTTTTGTCATAGCGTTGTACAATGTCACTAACTATGGAGGGTAAGTGTCTCACCACGTCCAGATTAGTTAATTTAACTCTGAGAGTTACAAATGGACAAATTGACAGGGGTTTAGTGTGTAGGCTACATGTCAAAAGACTGGAAAAGGATTGCATGTTTTTCTTGTATTTTCTTTTTGTATACAGTTTACCCACAATATACCAAACACATTTCTAGTTTTGAATGTTATTATATAGTCTGTTTTGACAGAAATAATTATGCTAAGATGTACCCTGAGACAACTTTTAATGGTTTTACTACGTCCTAGTGTAGTCGCATATTTGTATTTATTTAAACAGCTCCAGTGTAATAACAATGAACTAAGAATAGCCATCAAAGAAAGTATATCCTACTCTATATCTATTTTAGGACTACACATTTTGTTTTGATTTAAATCTGTGTAGTCCTGCAAATGCTGTCTTGAAAAGTAAGTGGACTCTAATGGGTAACATTTTTACACTGAGTTGAGTGAACACTGCAGATTGTAATGGATGCGAATGTCATGCATGTTAGGAGCAGAGGTAGCATGATAATGGTAGATTAATCATATTTATGGACAAAAGACCAGATGAAATTGGGTTTTTGCAGTCCCAATCTCTAGAATTCTGAACCTCCTGACTGAGAAACGTATAGTATACTGGCAAGTGGCAACATCAGGGATTTGAATGTAGTTATTAAAACAAAATTTCAAGGCATATGCTCACGTTTGTGTATACTTTGGTCATAGGAATATTTTTTGCGCTTTTTCATTTTTTAACTTGTTGACTTTAGATTTAGAATTGATTTCATATTTGTAATAATACGATATCTCTCTCTCTCTCTCTCTTTGCCTCTGTCTCACTTTACCTCTGTATCTCACTCTATGACTCTCTGTCTCTCTCTCTCTCTGTCTCTTTCTCTTCTGTTCTTTGTCTGTTTCTACCTCTGTCTGTCTGTCTGTCTGTCTGTCTGTCTGTCTGTCTGTCTGTCTGTCTGTCTGTCTGTCTGTCTGTCTGTCTGTCTGTCTCCGTCTCCGTCTCTGTCTCCCTTTCTCTTTCTCTCTCTCTCTACTGCTCAGACTTGACTAAAGGAGGGATGACAGAGTTTAAGGAGAAGCTCCGTCAGCAGCATGAGGTCTCCATGCAGAATGAGCTGGAGTTGCTGCTGGCCACGGCCAAGGGAGCAGAGGCTGAGGTAGGATTAGGAAGTCCTGCTGCCGGGGAAATTGGAACAGTGTCCTTTACTGTCCTAACTGTATAACAGGAAATGCTTGCAACTGGTCCTGTGAATCAGTGAGACTAGTTCACCCAAATAATTACTTTTTTTTTTCCCTATCGATTAGAGACTTGAATTCATGGATAGTTTTTAGTTTTTGTCACATTCCTAAGCCAATAATTGGATGATCAGCGGACCGGTAGGCAGCGGTTCCGGTAGGAGACACAAAGGAGACTCCTACCGGAACCGCTGCCGGTCATCAAATTATTGGCTTAGGAATGCGACAAAAACAAATATCCATGAATTCAAGTCTCCATGGGGTGACTTATCGATTGAAAAAAAACAATTATTTTGGGGGTGAACTATCCCTTTAACTACAGCAGTGGTTCTCAACCTGTGGGTCTTGACCCCAAGGGGGGTCCCCACATGATTCTTTTTTGGGGGGGCTCCGGATGACAGTGAAGTGACAATTTAAGGACTTTTAAGACATTTTTAATACCTGAAAAAAGAAAGAAAGCAAAGAAAAAGACCATTACTGCATCAAAAGTACTCAACAAACTATACTATAAAAACTGGTCAAACATTGCCCAAATTGTTAAGTAATATAAGAAGAGGTAAAATTTTTGAATTTTAGCATTAGCCTGGGATCAATACCATTTTCGTGGTTCTGATCCGGTTGGGAGCGCGTCATCAGTCGTGTCATCAGGTGGCCGGAACCAAGGGTGCCGGTATCACCCAAAATAATTCCCCGCGATCAAGGGCATTATAATTTTAGGGCCTACCCAATATGTGGTGGTTCCGGTTTCTCGGCGCCACACCCGGAACCACAGGGTACCAGGCTTTCCTCCGAGGTGGAAAGTCTGGTGACGCGAGGTTAGTTTAGCATACAAAGAGACGTCATGACTGGATGGCCTCTATGGCCACACCCAAGCATTCTAGCACCTGGCAGGTTGAAAACAAACACACATTAGTTGACAATGTTTTTGACTGATTACACTGCTAGTTTAAAATAGGACAATATGGGCAATATCATGATTTAAAAAAAAACTTTTGCCTCGATTATGATTAATTAACGATAATAAAAAAAAATGTATATATCGTTTTCACAATTTTTGCATGCCGCCATTGTATACAACACAGTATAATACAGGGTTAAGTGGTTAATCAGACTAATCAATTTAGTCGATTATTTAAAAAAATGGATTCAAATTTTCGATGTTGATGTACAGTATAAGAAAAAAGAAATTATTTAAAAAGTCTCAATTATTCGATAATAAGTCGGTTATTGGTTCAAAATATCGGTTTTGCCCAGATCTAGTTTAAAAGCTAGTAGAGTCTCATTAAGGTGAAAAGTTAAATGATAATAGGCTAGACAACTGTGAAACTTTATCACAGTATTCCACTATTTCTGTAACATAGCATTAGTTATTTGTCTCACTGCCATTATCTCATTCAAGTTTTTCTCCAGAACATACAAATTGAAGTCAAATAATATAGCGTACATTTGTTTATACTGGTGTAAAAAAATCTGTATTTTGGTTTAGTGTTTCTTTCGTCTCTCAAAGCAGAAAGTGACTGTTGACATTTGATTGGTTTCAGATCTCCAGAAAGGACTTTGACGGTTTCAAGAAACTCTTCCACAGATTCCTTCAAGTCAAGGAAGGAATAGAATGGGCCAAGATCCACAGGCCTCCAGAGGACTCGGTAAGTGCAGGCTGTTTACGCTGATGACTGTGGCCACCCATCAATGATAGCAACTAGCAGGGGTGTTGTAGGGGGAGGGGATAAGTGGGACTGAGTTACTAGGGCCCCAGGTAAGGGGGGCCTAAAAATATATATATAATCATAGGAGGGCCCACAGTGAGTCCCGAGGGCCCAGAATTTGGTGCCAAGCCCCTGGCGACTAGCGAGTTAACACTAACAGATATTATGATTGCTGGTTTGTAACATTGGCAGATTACTGAATGCATGGCCATAGAAGAGTAGTTTTTTTTTTTTAGGTCGACTTACCGGTTTTTGTTTAGCTTCTTTCCAATTCCATTGGTGATTCTAGCGCTGCATGCCCTGCATACTGCGATTCATGTATGGTTGCATTCCACCTTGTTATTTTTAAAAACAAACAATATAGTTGATGGGTTTGGCATTTTCTTCCACCTGGCTTCCAGGAGCGACGGGCCGGCAGGAGTGAACGCACATGTTTGTGTTGTCTGTTTGGTAACGTACTACGACACGTGAAGCACATGGGCGCTACTACAATATGATACTAGGTGGTGTCACTGAGGGCCGGGATCTTTGACTAATAACATTATAGTTGATGGGACACTTTTTAAACATTTTAATATTTGGGCTTGCTGTAAAGTATTAAGTGACTTGAAAAGACGTGACTTCTCAAGTCAAGTCTCAAGTCTTTGGCAGTCAAGTCCAAGTCAAGTCTTTTTGATTTGATCAAGCAAGTCTAAAGTCATCAAAATTGGGACTCGAGTCCAGGTTGAGTCTCGAGTCTCAAGTCCAAGTCCCCACCTCTGCTGATGAGTCATAAACCCACATCAAAGCTGCCCTCACCCTCTCCTATTTTAAAACCGCCCTCAAAACCCAGTTCTTCAGACATGCCCTCCCCACCTAATCTAATTCCCCTACTTTTAGCATTCTAATTCGATCTTTTTTTGGGTTATTTTTAGCCCCTATTTTTTACTTGTTCTGTGCTTTAATAAAGTCATTATATTTGTTTTCTGTAAAGCGCCTTTGAGTGCTTAGAAATGAGCAATATAAGTAATTTTAGTTAAGCCCTATTTTATACTTAGTCGTATGCTGGTGTCGTGCTTCGAAAACAGCTGATCTACAACCTCGCAATGCGTCACATTGCGAGCGTGTAGATCTGCTATTTTGCAATTTCTGAGATTTATATATAGAACGGATGCCAGGTTGATAGTGGTTAATACACATTTCCAACCACTTAGCCTAACCGTCTACCACATCACACCACATTTCCTAACTTTCCATTATCCTTACTTGACATGCCTGAAATGCATTCTTATCTACTGTACAGCCATGGTCTGGGGAATAGTGGAGGCTTATGCACATTTGGCCAGCAGCCACGGGCTGCTATAAACTTACTGGACAGCCAACAAGAATGGCTTTTGGCCTGGTGTAAAGAATTTGTGACTATAAACACGGTCTTTATCGAAAATCCAGGCCCTGGTGAATGACATGGTGGTCTCTTTGACCTATCAGCGAGATTAGTTTGTCCTTGAGTATAGTCACGTGCCAATCTGTGCGTGATTAGGGCAATGTTATGTTGGGGACCAGGCTGGACAGAAAGGCCAGTGTTGAATTTCTTCTTCATGCAGCCAATGCACACATTCACTACCCCCCCCCCCCCCACCCCAGCTGACTCAAACATTATTATTAGGATTAGAAGCAGCTAGTGAAAGTTATTGAAGCCAAAGAACGCAGGAAGATGCACAGAGTCAGAAGGAAGGCTTGAGATCTGTTCCAGGGGGACGAAATCTGCCTGAGTGCCTTTCTACACCTCAATGGTGGCCTCCATTGACTGTTCAGCTTCTCTCTGACTCTATTATGGCTTTTTGAGCAGACGCTCCCTGTACTGCTGGAATACTGATAAGAGGCTAACTTCATTGAATTTGTGTCGAAGCTGCTGACGTTTATTTGGGTTTATAGAGGCTACAGATCTCTTAATTCATTAAGTCCTGAGGCCGATTCCACAAATGTCTTCTAAATCCCAGCAGTTCAACAAAAAAAAAACGCCTGTTTCTATATTAGTGGTTCTCAAACCTTTTCATAATTGTCAAGGATCCCCAAAATTATATGTATTTAGCCACGGACTCTCATCTCAAAATATTTTGTTCCAGGGACCCCCAGAAGCAAAGTTTGAGTTAAAAAATGTTTGCTTTTAAACATACTGTACTGTGTATAGATTTTCTCAGATTGTCAAGATTTTTCAAAAATAGTAGATCTACAAGTTCATAGCGTGGCACTCGGTGCCGTGCTATGAGCTTGTATATCTGCTATTTTTGAATAGCCAAAGTGTAAAAAAATGCTTTTTAGCTCAAATCTAAAAATGACACAGATGCGTTCCCGGTCTTAATGGATTAATTCAAAAACCTCTAGCTACAGTACATATCTTTCATGGTATATATCGTGCAGAGGTACCTCTGTGTGGTGTCGATGTCACTTCTCTGTGATCGTCTTGAATGTACTGTAGACAAAGCTCTTTGGTTCATGTTACTACGGAAAGGAAACGGGTATCGTGCCATTCAGAAAACAAACTTAGGTAATCAGATCTGAGAACACCATGGTGGTGACATTTCACTATCTCCCAGACCCCACTCCACCGTGTTACCCACAGCCCACAAACCTCCCAAAATACACATCAGGCTGACTGAAGGTTAGGCCTAAGAATAGCTTGACCGCTCCAGCATTCGAAAGTTCCGCCTTGGTGGAGGCGTGAGGCTGGACGAGGAGGGTGACATTTGTCTCCTCTAGAGACCACTGTTTCCCAAACAGTGGGTCGAGACCTGTGTTTGGGTCGCGGACACATTTTTGTGGGTCGCGAGTAGATATCCCCCTTTTTTTCATTTCCTACATTTAAAAAAATATATATATATTATTTCAAAAGATTAAAAAAAGTTAAAACAAAAAGCTTTTCATCAATTAAAAACAATTACAACATTTTTCAAAAGCATTTCATTGATAAAATGTAAAAATCAAATAATTTCTATAAATAAATAGAACGTTCAAGAAGTAGTGAAAATAGCAGATCTACAAGCCCTTGTACATCTACTATTTTCACTCGTTCGGGTCCCGAGCAAAGTCTCTCTATTTCTCTTTTGGGTCTTTTGAGCTAAGAACCACTGCTCGTCTAGAGCGCTGGAAGGAACAACAGACACATTTGGACAGACACCCAGTTATTTCCGCCCCGTCCCCTCCCCAGGAATCCCCACCGTCCGTCCGTCGGGGCTGCTTTGTCTTTCACCGCACAGGCTGGACCACTGATGTGCGTATAGTCTTAAAGCAGGGGTCTTCAACAGGGGGTCCGGGACCCCTAGGGGGTCCTCAGAGTTACTACAGGGGGTCCGCCAAATCTATGTGTGCTATGATTTCTTTTTTTTTACCATAACCACTTGAACTCTAGCATCCCTTTTTCTGAGGAGCACTTTAGCCAAAAATAGCAGATCTACAAGCTCACAACGCCTCGTAGATCGGCTATTTTTGACAAAGAGGTATAGGTGTAGAGGGAAAAAAGAGCAGACCAAGTAAACCAAAAAAAAAGTTGAATTCTGAAACACCATTTTATAACAATATAGAGGGGGTCCCTGCTTCATCTCTCTCTAAGCTAGGGGGTCCTTGACCTGAAAAGGTTGAAGACCCCTGTCTTAAAGGCCAGGGGTCCTTGGAGGGATACCAGGGGGTCCCCAGCAAAATTAGTTGATATAGTGTGACAATCATTTTAACCACTTTAACCATATTTTATTGTTTGGATATTCAAAAATTAAAGCGAACATTTGTAACTCAAATCTTTGCTTCAGGGGGTCCCTCCCTGGAACAAAATATTTTGAGGTGGGGGTCCGCGGGCAAATGCATATCATTTTGGGGGTCCTTGACATGAAAACGTTTGAGAACCACTGCTAAAGGTTGCTCAGAGAATGTTGAAACCTTATCTGTAGAACGTCTCCATGACCCACAGCCTACTGTGGTGGGTTCAGGGACAGCCACAGGCATGCAGTACACACAGTAGGACTAAACAAAAGATAAAGGGTTTTGCTCCAGGAATGTGTTTTCTTTTTGTGTTCATTCATTGGAAATACAGTATAGTGTTACTTGGCATCAACTTGTCATCACACTGGATTTAAAAGGCCATGATGATGTAATATGCACATGTCCACATAATAACTAATGACTTTAAACCCTTATTTAATACTTTACATTTTTAAATATTAATTTATTTTATGAGTAGATGTCGCTCTTTACAAAATGGTAGATGATTTATTTTTAGACTAAAATGTTTGGTCTGGGTTATCAGTGGCCTGTGTGGTTGTCCTGTTGGTTATTTGTAATATTATGTAACTCCAAAGATAACACTGAACACTGGGTTCATAAACCTAATGTGCCAATGTAACCATATTTACATATTTGTACAGGGTTTTGGCTTCTAAGCATGTTGACATTTGTACAGCATACTACAGAACATAGTATGGTTGGTAATGATGGTAGTATCTGTGTGTATTTACTGAACAGCATAAAACACAAAAGATACAAATATAAACACTACTGTACAAACTCCAGTAATCCAATAATACTATACAATACAATAATATATGTAATGTGTTACATATATTACAGTATAGTACAGGGTAAACTGTTGCGTCCTTATTTGTTCAGGGTTGACTGTGTTCTCAAAAACACAAAGGAAAACTGGCAGAAAAAGACTCGCTCTCTGCATAAACTATTAAGGAAGACTCCTTCGACAGAGACTAGGAAAATAGTTTTAATTTTGATTTTAACGTGCTCATAAAGTGCTGTGTGCTCAAAGTGATAGATGCAAAAAAGTAGCAAACGTTTCGGTCATAGGACCTGACCAAGTTTTCCCCTATGTGCTACTGCACAGAAATACATATTTTAATCTGTGTGTGTAAGTTATATTCATATAGACACATAAACAGTACACTACAGTAATCCCTCCCACGCATAAAGCATTTAAAAATAACCATTATCCACACATGATTACCGTGGCACAAGTGTCAAGTGCGTCATCCTCAAGTGTCGATGGCGCACACACACACACACACACACACACACACACACACACACACACACACAAACATATGCTTGTACACATGCACAAGCAAACGCATACTCATGCATACTATGCATACATACATAGAACATAAATGGCTGCTGTCTTTTTTGTCCTGTGTGTCACACATGTGTCACGCCGTTAATCACGCGAAAACGAGATCCTGCGTCTCGAGGGTCTTGTCCTTTACTTAGATTTCAAAATAAGAATCAGCTGATGTGGAGGCAGCAAAGATCAAAGGGTCAGTACTGTTTGGGTCCTGCACTCCAAACACCCCACTGAAGGTCTCTAAGGGACCGCTCGATATTTAGGATGAGGGGTCACTAGAAGATTTTATAGTGTGCTGAAAAAAGAAGCTGTGACCCTTGAAATACATTTTCCTTGACCCTCCACTAGTGGAGTGTCTGTTGGGGTGTAGGCATCGGCTTCCCTGATTGGCCAAACCTACCCATCGGCTTGATGGATTGGCCCGGGTTTTGCCTCCTTTCTTTTAAAGGGCAATGTACGAAATGTCTGTATCTGTCTGTCTCCAATTTATGTCCATTTACATCAGGGGTTTTCAACTGGTGGTCCGTGGAGGTATTGCATGTGGTGGTCCCTGATCATGCATTCAGTAATGTAGGAAAGTGAAGAACTTCACAGTCCCTTGTGAAGTTCTGGGTGAGTTGTCAGGCAGAATTCCCAGAGCTTACAGTAAAAGCTAAATGTATTTTACCTTTTGTAAGTACTACTATGTTCATGCCTGACGTACCTGAAGAATATGTACAGGGCAAGGTTCGAGCCAGAAAATGACATGAGACTCCACTATAGCCAAGAAGAGACAGACATGGACCACCCGTAATAATGTCATGAGAAACAGTTCACTCAATGACCTGGTGACCTAAGATGACGCGTCAATGTAGTTGACAGCAGTTACTGGGAAGTGGGAGGTCAAGACACTTCCCCTTCTCCTCCAGGGAGGAGAAGGGGAAGTGTACCGGATTGCCTTAGTTATCATTATTAGGAAATGTTCCCATGTAATAGGGTGTGTCTACTCACTCATACATAAGTTACAAATAAGTATATCCGTTAATATGAGTTTAATTTAGAAGGCTGGACAACGTAAGAGCCATTCTCAAAAACAACACTCCCTGCTGTGCTGACAGGCAAATTGTGTTTGTATAGCCGCTCGACGAAGCCGGATGCACCACAGTGGATTCGAACCCACAACCTCTGCGGTGGTGGGCAGGGATTTTACCACTGCCCCACCCGAGCGTCCTTTTATTGTCATTTTATTTATAATTGAAATATTATATATTTGTTAATTGTTCTTTTTTTGGGGGCTTTTTGCCTTTATTGATAGATTACAGTAGGCTGACAGAAAATGGGGAGATAGATGGGGGGGGTGATACGCAGCAAAGGTTGACAGGATTGGGAGTCGAACCCACAACACGCTGTCAGGCTTGCACTGCAGCCTAGAGTTCCTGGACCGCCATGCTGCGGCCCAGGCCAAGAGACTTAATTCTTTAATAGCATCTCCTTTCAAACCACCTGGGAGGGCACTAATACGCTACAGAAGCACATTTTGTTCTTGGTAGAAACTGATTTAATGTTGGACCACCTTAACATGAACCCAGTCTAATGGCAGGGAGTTGGAGTAAAGGCTCAGGGCTTATGTAATACTACTTTCACCTCCGTAAACAAACTGACTTGTGTTTACTTGAAGCTGACTGCCTGCCTTTTGACCCGATCCGTCTCTCCTTAATGGTTTGCTGAACCACAGTGTCACTTTTTCTTCAGATCGACCTTACTATTAGTGAACAGAACACCATATTTCCTATGATTTCATAATATGTTTATTTTTTCCCCCATTCCATTTGTCCAAATTTCTTCTTCTTTTGATTATTTTGAAAGCCCCTGTGTTTGCTTTATTTTTCTCATGCACTATTTTACAAATTTTAATAGCAAAAAAGAGTCTTTACCCATTTCCTCTATGGTGACTTCCATCTCGTGACTTTCTTTTTGGTTTCACAGCCTGGTGGTGTAACAGCAGGGTGAGGAGCAAATGCAAAAGCTGAATTTATACCTCTTGCCGACAAGATCAGCTCAAGATCAGATCTTATTGGCGAGTGACATATTGTACTACAGACCATAAATTAGGCATCGTGCTACTGCCAGTACATCCTGCCCCAGGTCCACCATAAAAACTGCACCAGTACTCTACTGACAGCCAACATCTATAATTAAACAGCACAAGCAGGACACCCTTTCCAATGAAATTTAAATGATTTTTCTTGGGGGGGATTCTATGCTTTTATTATTGATAGGACAACTAGGCTGACAGGGAATGGGGAAGATGGGGAGTGACACGCAGCAAAGGCCGTCAAGATCGGGACTCGCACCCGCAACGGACTGTCAGGCTACATTGTAGCGTTATAAAAATATTTATAGTTATAAAAGATTTGTATAACTCTATTCACTGTTCAAATCTCCACAGAACATAATTCATAATATTGGAGCAAAACATTCTCCCCGGAACAGTAAATGGTCTTTTGACGTGACTCCTAAGTGAAAGCACAACAGTCATGAGTAAAATATTGACAGTAAAACTTTAACACCAATGCTAACTATCCGTCCCCCCTCTCCTGTGTTCCCAATAGATCCAGCCTTATGAGAAGATCAAACTCAAAGGTCTTCCAGACAGCATCACTGAAAGCCTCAACAAACTGGTCGTGGTCAAACTCAACGGAGGCCTGGGAACCAGCATGGGCTGTAAGGGGCCCAAGAGTGTCATCGGTGTGCGCAATGAGAACACCTTCCTGGACCTCACCGTCCATCAGATCGAGGTAGGAGACCACAGGAATGGATAGAGCACATGTCTGATGTTTTGATTTGATGCACCAGTGCACAGTAACATCCTGAGTGTTAAACCTGTCAGAGTTAAATTATTCTACAGTGTGGTGTTTGGGGTCTTTTGAGTTCTTTAGTTAGAAATCCACCTCTCAATGTTCCAATCTGGATTAATTACCACGGTGAAAATCCTGTGTACAAATGCTACCAAATGGACCCTTACAGACAAACATTGTTTGTCACAGTTTGAAGTGCTAATTAGAGGCGGATTAGAGATGCTAATTGTAGCACAATGGCGCATACCGTCTGCAATGTGACATGTCCTATGATTTATGTACATTTGGTAGCTTATTTGACAAACAAAAAACATTCCGAGGATACATCCTCAAAATGGGTTGGTGGCGTGAAGTCTTTGTAATGTAGGCCAAAGACATAAAAAATGAATTCTCCACTTCTTTCTCTGTGACTCTCAGCACCTCAACAAGACTTTCAATACGGACGTGCCTCTGGTTTTGATGAACTCCTTCAACACAGACGAAGACACCAAGAAGATCCTACAGAAATACACCCACCACCGTGTCAAGATCCACACCTTTAACCAAAGCAGGTAACCCCAACCCATTTCATATGTACCTTTAACGAAAGCAGGGTCCAGGGTAGCAGCAGTACAAAAAGTTTCATTATACAACAAACAAACAAACACATACATACAAACATTTACATAAAACATCAAATGTTCCTTTAACCAGAGCAGGTAATGCCAACCAGGGGTCATCACCATGCCAGCTTGTGACGGACATTTCCATCAATAATTTATTTTTGCCACGGACATGCAAAATAAGTGATCAATGATATTACCAGAAACACATAGGCCTACCTCCAAATGTTTT
Organism: Gymnoscopelus microlampas; assembly: GCF_963454915.1. NCBI lineage: Eukaryota > Metazoa > Chordata > Actinopteri > Myctophiformes > Myctophidae > Gymnoscopelus > Gymnoscopelus microlampas. Next base: position 53,389,441 of record NC_139939.1, on the reverse strand, counting down.
ATTACAGTATATCGACAGATGGCTTTTCAGAGTACAGTGATACTTGAGGACAGGAGGAGACAGGAAGTTCCAGCTAAACTAGTTTTTTGTTGGTCAACGTAGCTTCAATAGTTGTGGTTTCCATTAAGGTGAACAGGTACAGTAGGCCTAATCTATGTTGATGAGAAAGCATGCCGATGGAACAAAGGAAAAAAAAACTTGAAAGTCAAAACAGATAATTATATGTACATGATCATAGTCACTATGAGGTTGATAAACACTGTCACAGTGATTAATGAAGGGCATGGCAGGATTTAAAGGAATGCAGTGTCACAATAGTTTGATGCAAAGGTGCCTAACTTTGATCAGAGGTGAGGAGGAGACCTGATGGTGAGGCTGTGGATCTAATCAAGGGTTTCCATGGATTATGCTTGTTGAGTGTTATTATAATTTAGTTGTTATTGTTATTATTGGACACTTATTGGACACACTTTCTCTCAACTGACGAAAATGTGCTTTACTTTGTCCAGTCCTGCTCCTTGCTCCTTCTCAACAGATGACATGCCATGTTTTTGCTCTTTTTCCACTGTGGTCATACTGTTGACTTGACTACAGGTATCACGTACAATACCACAAATATCCTGCAACGTATTAATGAGCATGTCATTCCGGCACTTTATGAGTCACCAAAATTATTCACACACATTGTTTTGAGATTAGATTATGAATATTTAAAAAAGAATAATAATAATTAGGGCCATGGACTTAGACAAGTCTTGCCACGGACATGTTTGTCCATGTATGGACACCCCTGATCCCGTCACATCCTTATGTACCTTTAACTAAAACGGGTAACCAACCTATTCTTATGTACCTTTTAACTAAAACGGGTAACAAACCCATCCATATGTACCTTTAACCCATTGAGACCTGAAGCCGATTCTCCTAAATCTCAACAGTTTTCTGAAAAACGTATATGTTTCTATATCAGTGGTGCTCAATCTTTTTCATGTCAAGGACCCCCAAAATTATATGTATTTGGCCGCGGACCCCCATCAAAATATGTTGTTCCAGGGACCCCCCAGAAGCAAAGATTTGAGTTAAAAACGGTTCGCTTTAAATATATATATATTCAAAGGTTTGCACACATTTTCACGATTTTTCAAAAATAGCAGATCTACAAGCTCGTAGCGCGGAGCTTGTAGATCTGCTATTTTTGAATAGCCAAAGTGTAAAATAATGCTTTTTAGCTCAAATCTAAAAATGACACAGTTCCAGGTCTTAATGGGCTAACCAGAGCAGATAACCACACCCTTTCCCCATATTCTGCAACATTAGCAGTAGTAGTAGTATAGTAGTAGTTGCATTTCTTTCCTGAATGCCTGTACAGCTTTCTGTTTTTGTTCACAAGTGACGCCCCTGGAACAACATATTTTGAGATGGGGTCCGTGGTCAAATACATATCATTTTGGGGGTCCTTGACATGAAAAGAGTTGAGAACCACTGATTATAGCAACATAAAGTTTAAAAAAAAATGCGCTATGAGCTTATATCTGCTATTTTTTCATGGCCAAAGTATAACATACAAATACAAATATAAAACAAATATAAAATGACGTTCCCAGATTGAATGGGTTAAAGCTAAAAGGATAACACAAAAAAAAGTCCTGGGGACTTGTTTCCATTGTGGTCCTATGTAAGAAGTCTGTTTCCAGTTTAACCTCCACCATCTTGACCCCCCCCCCCTCCCTCTATCTCTACCCCTCCTCCCCCCACCCTCCAGGTACCCGAGGATCAACAAGGAGTCCTTGCTGCCCATAGCCAAAGACATGGGGACGAGCGGGGAGAACGCCGAGGCCTGGTACCCTCCGGGCCACGGAGACATTTACGCCAGCTTCTCTAACTCCGGCCTGCTGGACAAGCTGCTGGCCGAGGGCAAGGAGTACATCTTCGTGTCCAACATTGACAACCTGGGCGCCACCGTGGACCTGTTCATCCTCAACCACCTGATGAGCCAACCGCCGGACAAGCGCTGTGAATTCATCATGGAGGTCACAGACAAGACCAGGGCTGACGTTAAGGTGTGTTCGTCGCACTGAATTAACTTCATATACACAGGAACCGAGGATGGTCTTTCCCTTATCTTCTATGCATTTATTTTAACCCTGCATAAAGATCGGGAACACATCTGTGTCATTTTAGATTTCTTTGGCTACAAAACATTTAAAACATACAAGATTTGCACACATTTCAAGATATTTCAGATGTTTTTTGTAATGTGCATGTGTCCTCCCTCCACAGGGTGGCACTCTCATCAACTACGATGACCACCTGAGGCTGCTGGAGATTGCCCAGGTGCCCAAGGCCCATGTGGATGAGTTTAAGTCAGTCACCAAGTTTAAGATCTTTAACACCAATAACTTGTGGATCTCCCTACCGGCCATTAAGAGACTGCAGGAGCAGAACGCCATGGACCTTGAGATCATCGTCAACCCAAAGGTGACAGGACCAATGCTAAGGTCAAGGCCATGGTCATGTGACACAGGTCGCTTATTTGAACGCTTGTTGTTTGGAGGAGACACAAAGAGTCTTCTACCGGAACCGCTGCCTACCGGTCCGCTGATCATCAAATTATTGGCTTAGGACAAAAAACAAAAAATATCCATGAATTAAAGTCTCGATGGGGTGACTAATCAATAGAAAAAAAAGCTTTTTTTTGGGTGAACTATCCCTTTAACTCCAGCCGCACTGCATGTTAATGTAACCCTTTGGTCGACCAACCAATGCAATTGCTAGAGAGGAGGGACTTTACATATGATATAGTAGTTGTCAAAATGTGTATTTCCTAGTAAAGTGGGATTGTGACCCAAAGGTCATTGTTTCGGATCCTCACAGGAACTAAAAGCTGTGCGCAAATATATTTTTGAAACATTTTCCAACCCTCCCTCCAGACTCTAGATGGGGGGCTGAACGTCATTCAGCTGGAGACGGCCGTCGGCGCTGCCATCAAGAGCTTCTCGAATGCCCTAGGAGTCAACGTTCCACGAAGCCGCTTCCTGCCCGTCAAAACCTCGTCCGACCTGCTGCTGGTCATGTCCAACCTGTACAGCCTGGATGCTGGTTCACTCACTATGAGCAACCTGAGAGAATTCAAAACCACGCCTCACGTCAAACTGGGCAGCTCCTTCACCAAGGTAGAGAGATCCCATCAGGCCATTCCACAGATGTATTAGGGGTGCCTGGCTGCCACGATGGAAAGTCCTGGGTTCATACCCTGCGTGGAGTTTGCATGTTCATCCCGTGTTCATGCACTGCAGGTTTCCACCGGATACTCCTCCTTCCTCCCAGACCAAAAGATGTACAGTATGTACATGTTAAGGCCGTGACACACCAAGCTGTGTCGTTGGAGCGTTAATGAGTGTCTGTGACCGAAAATCCATAATGTGCAGTGTGTACTGTGCTTTCAGCTTCAGTGCTAGTGAAGCATGTGTGTGGGTCAACCACCTAATTCAAAGGTTGAATCGGTGGCGGAGCACTTCGATAAGACAGACATTTTGAGGGGCAGGTGCTCAAGTAAATTATACTTTTTTTTGTTTACTTGGTCTGCTCTTTTTTCCCTCTACACCTATACCTCTTTGCCAAAAATAGCCGATCTACAAGCCCACAACGCCTCGCAGCGCGAGGCGTTGTGGGCTTGTAGATCTGCTATTTTTGGCTAAAGTTCTCCTCAGAAAAGGGATGCTAGGTTTCGAGTGGTTATGGTAAAAAGAAAAATCATATCACATAAAGATTTGGCGGACCCCCTGTAGTAACTCTGAGGACCCCTAGGGGTCCCGGACTCCCTGTTGAAGACCCCTGCTGTAAACTGGGAAAAGAAAACTTTTTTTTTTCTTTTTTTCAAAAGGGCACTTCTGGTCAAGAGGGCAAAGGGCAGGTGCTCTAACACCACCTAGAGTCTATCTGTGCACGTCCCTGGGGAGAGGCGGAGAGCTCTCTCACATTTGCTCATTGCAAACCTGAAAAAGTGTTAGGACAACACACAAGAAAGTTTGTGTGTGTGTGTGTGTGTGTGTGTGTGTGTGTGTGTGTGTGTGTGTGTGTGTGTGTGTGTGTGTGTGTGGTGTGTGTGTGGTGTGTGTGTGTGTGCGCATTTTCTGAGGGGCACAAGGCCAAACTGAGGGGCAACAGTGGCCATGGCCTTCGTGGCCTCCCTGAAATTCCTGCCCTGGTTACAATAAATATATACACATGTAATAGGTCTGTGGAACTTGCGTGTCTCCATACACTTGCATGTGTTGATGATTTTAAAGAGAGGGAGGTACTGTATGCTTTCATCAGTGTGAAAATCTAAACAAAGAAACAGGTTGAGGAATGAAGTCTGGCACACTTGCATCTTAAGGTGTGTGTGTGTGTGTGTGTGTGTGTGTGTGTGTGTGTGTGTGTGTGTGTGTGTGTGTGTGTGTGTGTGTGTGTGTGTGTGTGTGTGTGTGTGTGTGTGTGTGTGTGTGTGTGTGTGATGCACGCACTCACTTCTGGCAAAATAACATCATATATTAGATATATAATATATAGATATTTGATCAGATCATGACAGGCATTCTTTTATTTGTAATGGTTGATACAGCTCCTGTTGCCAGTTCTGTGCCCATATATGATGATATTGCATCATAATAATGCCAAATAATTGGCAAATCACTAAGATGTTAATGATAATATCATATTTTTCCTTTAGGTTCATGACTTCCTGACAAGGTTTGAGAGCATACCAGACATGTTGGAGTTGGATCACCTCACTGTATCTGGGGATGTCACCTTTGGAAAGAATGTCTCCTTAAAGGTACGCTTTCTGTCCCGAACAATCCAACCTTTATCAAACCAGTAATGTATTAATTGTATTAATCATAGCGAATGCTTAAAAGTTCAGTTTACATTTCATTTCATCTCTTACCCAAACAATGACCTTGATGTAGATTTATTTGGATTGTTGATGTAAAAGGAGGGTGTAAACCCACCTCACCATCTATTGCCTTCTACTATTTTCGGACATTTCAGTTTTCAAAGTAAAATGTTTTAAACAGACTAGGTTCATTATGATTTTCTGCAGAATATTTACATTGGTCTGTCTCACTATTTTTTTTTATCAGGGAACAGTCATTATCATAGCCAATCACGGTGATAGGATTGATATTCCTCCCGGAGCATTGCTGGAAAACAAGATTGTTTCAGGAAACCTGCGCATCCTGGATCACTGAGGCCTTCTGTGGACAGAACCTTCAAGAGACTCACGATCAAAGGCCATGTGTGTGTCTTTACACTAATGAATGTCAGGACTGTTACAGGGAAAATAACACATACAGTATTAATCAGTAGTTCTCACATTTTTTCATGCCAAGGACCCCCAAATGTATTTTGCCGTGGAGTCGTGGACACCCCATCTGAAAATGTTTTGTGCCAGTGACCCCCCAGAAGAGAAAGAAATCAAAATCATTCAAAATGTCCGATACTTTTCAAATATTTTAAAAACTATCAGATGTACAAGCTTGCAGCGCAGCACGAAGTGACGAGCTGTGAGCTTGTAGATCTGCTATTTTTGAATAGCCAACATATACATGGATGAAGTGGTCCCCCCCCCCCCCCAAGGACCCCTGGGGGTGACTGGACCCCACTTTGAGAACCAATGGTATATATGGTATGAATCGTTTTTTATCTTACTCATCATCCATCTTCCTTCTCAATAATCCACCTAAATGTAAGAATTTCTATTCACCACAGACACAATCTTAAATATCATTGATGAATGTTCCCTAAGAAACTATGCACTGGTTTACCCAGTTCACCCAAAAATTTACTTTTTTTCTATCGATTAGTCACCCATGGAGACTTGAATTCATGGATATTTTTTTGTTTTTGTCGCATTCCTAAGCCAATAATTCGATGACCAGCTGACCGGTAGGCAGCGGCCGTTCATCAAATTATTGGCTTAGGAATGCGACAAAAACAAAACAATATCAAGTCTCCATGGGGTGACTAATCGATAGAAATAAAGTCATTTTCGGGGTGAACCATCCCTTTAAGCATAATCGTTGCTGTCGGGTGGAAACCCTGTCATACTACAAAGTATAAAATAGGGCATTAATTTATATAATAAAAGAAGATGAACTATGGAAATGCAAGGTTTTTGTCCGACAGTGACAATATTCAATCACGCTTGAGAAGCCCCATTGCTGTTACATGAACCGTCCTTGCAAGCTCTGAGCCAACCTAGGATCTCCTACTGTACTACAGTATTGTCAATAAAAGTGCAATATGGGTTTATCCCTATGCTTTTTGTTTTATTATTCTTTTTCTATCTGCTAATACAGAATCACTTGAGTACTTTCATGTTATATTTATATTAGTTGTGTCAAAGCCTTTTGTAAAGCCTGATATATACATAGTGTCTGTCTGTCTGTCTGTCTGTCTGTCTGTCTAATCTATCTTGACCATTGACTTGTATGGCTGTTGATATGTTTTCTGGAAAGAAAGGGAAGTCTGCACCCAGTAGAGAATGTATTCATGATGTTTCAACCAGGTCTGATGTTCCTGTTCCCGTTCATATGTTTTCCCCATGTCCCAGCAGAGGTCAGCATAACTCCACAGACCTGGGGGCAAAAAAGAAAACATGTATACAGTCACTCCAGAAACCACTATGCCTGGTAGCAGGGTAACCGGAAGACTCTCCCCAAAACACACACACACCCCCATTTATTTTCGTGGACTACTTGCCCCCAGCGGTGCTTGTATTTGTTTTACTGAGGTTACGTTTAGGAATAAGGTTAGGTTTAGGCATAGTTTTACTGAGGTTACGTTTAGGAATAAGGTTAGGTTTAGGCATAGTTTTACTGAGGTTACGTTTAGGAATACCTGGTGGCGACCGCTCTGAGGTCACCGGATTTGACCCGGGGCGAGCGTGTTTCGGGGCGAGCGTTCTTGTATTCGGTAGCAGGACAATAAGGGTCAGAATACTCTAGAAATCTGGATGCACTGACAATTCACCACCATCAATGACTAAATGATTCCACATTTAATGTAAATCCAGGAGACGACAGATACAACAGAAACTGTTGCCTAACAATACCGATTCAGGTACTGTACTGTATGTGGCCCCTGTGTGCGTGTCTCTGTTTTACATACCAAAGTTACATTAACCACTTAAGCCCTGCAGTATACTGTATACTTGGTGGTATGCCGAATATCAAAAACAGCTATACATCTATACAAGCTCACAATAATTTAAACTGGTAGAGCGCCTATCTTCATTATTTTTGTTTTGACCATATAATGAACAGCGCCTTATAGCATGGTTAACAGTCTAACCTTTAACATGTCTGATTCTGAAGTACTGTTCTGTTGTTGTCTTGTTTCCTGGCAGAGATGCATTGTTTCTGCATAGTAAAAATCATTTAACTCAGAGAGTGTACAAATTGGAACCAAATGGATGGTCCATTTGGTGATTTTACTGTGCACTTTGCCCAGCCTTTTCCTCTGACCTGTGCTCTGGCAGCTTCCTCCCTTTGTTTAAGCCTCCTTCTGGAGTAGTAAAAGGACATGTTGGTTCAGTGCAGTAATGTTAAAAGTTAAAACCATAACATAGTTGAAATTGTTTTATGTTTACATTTTAGGTTTTTAGCTGATACTCTTAGTGGGAATGACTGGGAATAGCAAGCTATCTTACCACATCCTGTAGTAGAACTGCAGACTTGGTAAGTCTTTGAGCTTGCATTGATTCTTTCTGAATTATTTTTCACTGCTGGTCCCAATAGCTAACCTTTTCCTATCTTTACATGGGTGCTTGTTATGTCTTTTTGTGTGCTTTCTACCTACTACAGTTATACCGATATGGTGTAAGAAGGCTGTGGGCTGCATCTTCTTCCACAGTCCACAGCACATTTCCTCCATGCACTCCACAAACATGTGCTGCACTTTTCCAAAGAAAGACCTATCCTCTAGCACCACCCTCTGTACAGGGACAGTATGTTTTATTATCAAAATTGCATATCCTAACCCTGTGAATAGACCATAGATTTGACAACTTCTGCAAATGGAAGTCTACAATGACCTAATTCACTGATAATTGATTTTTCTCAGTCTAAAGTCCAGACAGAGTACTAATATGTTAAGGAAATATGCATTCACAAAACCTTGACTGTCCCCCTTTCATTCAGTCCAATATTGTGGTAAATTCCAGTTTTTCTGGGGAAATATAACTCTACACTCTACATTAGCCTATCAACCATAATATTTCATGTTTAAACATATATTTGATGAGACAGGCATTAAAGTTTAGGCTTGAATATATTTGTATTAAAAATGTATTTGCTTCACTGAATGAAATGTGTATAATAATCTACATATGATCTGGCTATGCATATAAATAATGACTGATTGATTGATTGAATAGCCTACTTTATTTAGCAGTTTGCAAAAGAAACTCAAAGTACAGTTCTATACAAAGGGATTCTAAAATGATTAAACCCAAGAAAGCACTATGGCTTGTTTCCATTGGGGTCCTGTACTCAATTCATCAAAACATTTAGTGACAGACAAATATAGCCTACAATACTATGCAAAAACATCATATAAACGAGTAGTAATAAAATAGAAAAATATGTACAGTAAACAGTTCTGGGGGGAATTTCTGACTTGGACTTTTTTTTTTACAGGGGCCAGTTCTGAATTGCAGCCACCTGTAAGTGAGCTCCCTCTAGTGGTGTGATTGTGGACTGTCTTTGACGTTTTTGAAGTAGTTTGACAGGCCAAATGGCCAAAGAATTAAACGGCTCTCTGTTAGTGCTTCTTGAGTTCTCTCTGGGAGATTAGAGCCAAACTGAAAGGAAAGCAAGGTTACCTTAACAAGGGAGCTAGTTTTGGTCAGGCTACGTCATCAGCACTGATCAAGACAAGAAACCAAGCCAGACAAACAGGTCACTATCAACTCTACACCACCGCCCACCTGCAGCCTGTGCACCGTGAGGGACAACATCTGCGTTCTTTTGGGGATTAGACCCAACTCTGTTCTTTTCTGCCAACAGGTCAAGATGGCGGAAAATACAGTTAGAAGAAAAAAGGTAAGACTCAGATTAAGCTGCCAGTCATTAACAACTGACTGACTGATTGACTGACAGCTATTATAATCTAGTCTCAACACTTTACGCTGATCAGGCAATGCTTATTTATAAATATGACAAATAACACCTTTACCAAAGTAATAAATAACTCGGTGATCGCGTCACGTGACGGTCACTCACTGGACGTCACACTGTAAAACCGCAGTGGTGGAAAAAGTTTTCACATTTTTTACTTAAGTAAAAGTATCAATACTGCAATGTAGAAATACTCTATTATAAGTAAAAGTTCGGAATTAAAAAATGACTTGAGTAAAAGTACATAAGTATTGGTATCAAAATGTACTTGAAGTACCAAAAAGTAAAGTACTCATTATGCAGAATGTCCCATTTCACAAGTTATCGTGTTTGAAATGCATAAAACTCTCATAAAATAGCAGATCTACAAGCTCACAACTGGTCATGGCTTTTGTTTTTTATCAAGCCAAAGCTTGAATAGGGCTAGTTCCAATCAGAACCTCTCCTCCTAATAGGGCTAAAGTGGTTAATGTAGGTTTTGTAATTATAATAAAAATCTGCAAAGTAACTCTAACTAAAGTTGTCACATAATTGTTGTGGAGTAAAAATACAATACTTGCCTCTGATATACTGTAGTGTGGAGTAGAAGTAAAAGTATAGAAAAATGGAAATACTCCAGTAAAGTAAAAGCACCTCAACATTTTACTCAAGTGCAGTACTTGAATACATGTACTTAGTTACTTTCCACAACTGGTTGGTCCAAATGCTGTGTTTAAATCACATTCGACCTGAGTTTAAAGGTCCTCCACATAACTTTCATGCAATTTGGCAGAATGGATTTGTCTGTGCAGCCTTTGTGCCATATTCTATAGTAGAGCCACCTCGGGGTAACTGATTGCCTCGTCACTCAAGGGTCCTTCTGGTCGATCAACACGGTCACAACTTTTTTCTGTTCTGGCCCCACAGTGGTGGAATGAACTTCCCACTGATGTCAGGACAGCAGAGTCACTGCCCATCTTTCGCCGCAGGCTGAAAACCCACCTCTTCAGGAAACACTACCCTTCCTCTTTGCCTGGCCTACTTGTTGTTAACTAGTTGTACAAACTCTTGTTTTATTGTTGTATTGTTTTATTGGATCTTGTTTAGTCGATACACTTATTTGTTTTAGCTCGTGCTCATTTGATTTTGCGATTTTGTCTCATCTGTTTAAGGAAATAGGTAGCTGATATATTGCACTTTTACCTTAGCGCTAGGTACAGTATACTCTTGGTTGCTTGTTTTTGCAGGAAATGCACTTAACACTTCTGGTGATTAGTAGTTTCGTTCCCTACCTATGTTGAATGCACTTATACAATTTGTAAGTCGCTTTGGATAAAAGCGTCTGCTAAATGACTGTAATGTAATGTAATGTAGAGACTAGACATTCTAGTAGAGAATATCCATTCTCATCTCATTTTGATGTTTGCCTTTATCCATTCAGACACAGGACTTTCCACAGAGGGCAGCGGGTGTTCCATCCAGAACAGTGGACAATAAACACCGTCCATCCTTTCCTGATGATCAGGCACCAGAGACAGCAGCACTGGTAAAACCATACAGTAGTATAATATCTATTGTTGAGCCTACTGTATATTCATTTTATTTTGTATAGCCTATAGGCCTAATAATTGTCTGTGACTCTGTGTTTAGGCGGTTCCTTTCAAAGGCCACATTCCTGGAGGGATGTGCCCAGGGAAGAGGATCATGGTGATGGGGATGGTGGACTCTCGGCCTGACAGGTAAAATGAACCTCCAGTTGTCTCAGCCGAATAATGTGTTGGAATAGTTCATCCTTCTCACATTCACATTGTATGTGGCCTATTATAAATTGTGAAATATCTCTGAGAATTTAAATAAGTTGAGTGACTAAATGTTCTAAACCTATAGCCTATCCTCTATCCTGTCTTTTGTGCATGTGCTCGGCCGTTGAACTTGAACGTGTCTGATGTAATACTGAGGTTAATATTCAAAACGGTTGAATAATGAGATTGACTATATTATATTGGTGTACATATGTCTGTGTCTCACATTAACAATTGCACTATGGATTCAGATGAGTAGAACTACAATCCCCATACAATTGGATTCATATAATTAATTGAATGATCAGCTGACTAGTACTTCCATGTTATATCTAGTTATTCTCTTAGTAAAGTGTTTTTAGTTTTTTTGTTTGTTCTTTTGTTTGAAAAGCGCTGTATACATTGGGGAAATGCCAAAGAAAGACATTGTTATGAGCAAACACATTAGCACAGTGCACACATAGAAAGCTATGTTATTGTTCCCATGGTAAAACATGATTTGGTTTCACAGTGCAAAAGAGTGGCAGATCATTCAATCTTCCAAATGAAACACTGGTCATTTCCTTATTATCGAAATTCTATGGCAGCCAGGTTAGGCGTTATGAATTAGATTAACATGATACAGTAGAAAACTGTTCATTCTATTCAATTTGGTTTCCATGAGCTGGAAACCAAATTGAATAGACGTATTGTTACAAGCTAACCAGGCCTTTGCTCCCCTGCACCTCCCTAGGTTCTACGTTGGCCTCACATGTGGACGTGGAACCTCAAAGGAACCTCCCACAGATGTCGCCCTGGAGCTCTGTGTCAGATTCAAGGACCGCCAGGTCCTCCGTAGGGCCCGTGTCTCTGGAACCTGGGGTGACAAAGAGAGAGACATTCCCTTTTTCCCCTTCATCAGAGATCAGCCTTTCAGGGTAAAAAAATAATATCAGTTATGAAACGTTTTCTCTGTAGGATAGTTCTGTGGTTTTCAACTGCATTTTACGAAGAAAAGTATCATAATCACACCTTAACACAACACATGATAAGCTATAGGGGTGCAACAGTTAATCAAACTAAATGATTTAATGATAACGAGTGGCCGGGTAGAGTGAACTGGAAAACCACAACTTAAGGTTCCCTGTTCGATCCCGGGCTGGGGCGCTCCCCTAGAGTCAGTGTCGAAGTGTCCATGAGCAAGACGCTGAACCCCTAATTGCTCCCGATGAGCAGGTTGGTGCCTTGCATGGTTTCCTCCGCCATCGGTGTATGAATGTGTGTGTGAATGGGTTAATGGCACGATCAATGTAAAGCGCTTTGGATAAAAGCGCTATATAAATGCACCATTTACCATTTACCATTTTACCAGATAAAAAATATTTTAATAAAAATAAAAATAAATTGCATCGTGGCATGATGTGAACGTATAAATCAACTTTTTGCACGATGCCACAGCACGACAAAGTAAAAGATAGATTTAGTCAAAACAATAAATGTAATTTGTTTTTGCGTCGATTCATTCATATAAAAATGTTTATAAAAAGTTACATAAAAAACCCTGCATCAAGATTATTTGATTAATCAAAAAACATTATCAATAGAATAATTCCTAAGAAAATAATCGATAGTTACAGCACTACTAAGCTATTTGTTTTAAGTATCGCAGATTTGTGCTAATAATAACAGTTAAAGTACTGTATGGATCACCATATTGTTGAAAACCCAGTCATTTTGAATGTAAAAACATAGTAGGATGTTAAAGTTGTTAAGAATATGTTGGTCATTGTTCTTATTGACAGATTGATGATGATTCAACTCGCCACCTTTTTATGACCAAAATGTTATTTCTTGTCTCTTTGCCAGATCGAGATTCAATGTGAACAAAGCCGCCTCAGAGTTTTTGTAGATGGAGAGCAGCTCTTCCACTTTCACCACAGAGTGCCGTTGCTCAACGACATCGATACACTATGGATTAATGGCAGTATGAGGATTACAAAACTGGGTTAAAATAAAGGACTCCAAACAGATTCAGCAAATCTTCTGAGAAGATGCCGATTCATTCAGTATTCAGCACAAGACTTCCACAAAACGGTTGTGTGCACAGACCACACTCGTGTCTGATAATGTGCTTGTGCACAAGGGAAAAGACTTGAGTTGAAGCGTGTGTGACAAGATTTTGAATTACATGTGAAGGTTGCAAAACAACCTGCAAGATCATGATGAGTGTACGGAATGTCAAGCAACTGTATAATTATATAATTACTCATGAATTACTTGTATTTGTGTCATCGTCATTTTGATACGTTAGGCAGATGCCCGTTGGGAACAATGCCTTTTGGGAACGCGTGCTCCTCTGGTTATGCAATTTGCGTTGTACCTTTTGTCAGTGGTGTAAAGTAATGAAGTACATTTACTCAAGTACTGTACCTACGTACAATTTTGAGGTATTTTTTACTGTACTAGAGTACTGTAATTCCAGTTTTCAGTACTTTTACTTCTACTCCACTACATCTCAGGGGAAAATATTGTACTTTTACTCCTGTGTTATTTGAATAAGAAGGTTGAAGTTACACAAGCTCAAGACAGTGTGCAGAATATATTTCTTTGTTCTTAATGTGCTATATTGTTTATTTCACCTGCTCCAAAAAAAAAAGCCTTTTCAATAACAGTGTGTAGAAGTGTTTTTTATTTCATTTTATTATTTTATCCAGCCTATTTAAATATTCTTTAATGTTTTACATTTAAGTGCACAAGAATAATTTAATCAAGCTGCCATGGCAGGTGAATTAACATAATAAAAGTGTAATAATAAAGTTATATATTAGCCCACTTAGCTTATATTTTCTGATCCAGGTGGTGAGGGAAATTAATTGCATTTAATGATATCAAATATTAAGCAAGATTTAAGATTTGTATTTCAATGGTTGAACTATACATAGCAATTGGGGAAATATTGTACTCTCTGTGTATTTATGATTGCTGCTGTCCACAAAGACTCAATACAATATGATTATCAAATCACAACAACCTTCAAGAGCGCCAATTTACCATAGGGATTGAAACATCTAGTTCTTTTAGCTTTAACTCAAATCACAACAGAAGGTAATGTAACTTTATATAACAAATCTCTTCTCTAACTCAATTTCTGAAGGTGCAAGGTAAGGTGCAATTAGAGGTCACAGTTCAATAAGTTTAACTATGCATGAATACATTCAGTGGTGTAAAGTAACACTACTACATTTACTCAAGTACTGTACTTAAGTAAACTTTTGAGGTATTCACTGGAGTATTTACAATTTTCAATACTTTTACTTCTACTCCACTACATCTCAGAGGCAAATTGAACTTTCACTCCACTATAATTATTTGAAAACTTAAGTTACTAGTTACTTTGCAGATTTTGATTACAAAACATACATTAACCACTTCAACACTTTATATACTTCAGCAATTTGAAAATAGCCAACCTACAAGCGATGCGTTGTAAGCTTGTAGATCTGATATTTTCAAAAGATTTCTATACATTTTGAAAACGTGAAATGGGACATTCTGCCTAATGAGTAGCCGACTTCTACTTTAAGTATATTTTGATGGCAACACTTTTGTCTTTTACTCAAGTAAATTTTGATTACCAGACTTTTACTCGAAACGTTTTTTCTACCTTGTGGTATTAATAATTTTGGTATTATAAGTAAAAAATGTGAGTACTTCTTCCAACACTGAATACATTCTGAACTATTCATGAGGACACTGGTTGCATTTCACAGCTTATCTATTTATTTGTTAGGACACTGGGGTCAACTGGTTATGAGCAACACAGCCCAAACTATGCACACCTCTTGTCTAGGTCAGTGGTTCGCAACCTTTTCAGCCTGTGACCCCCACAAATAATCATATTTGAACTGGGGATATTTGAACTATTTCCAACATGTTTGTCTCTTTCTTATATTACTTGACAATTTGGTCAAGGTTTGACCAGTTTTTATAGTATAGTGTGTTGATTACTTTTGATGCCATAATCTGGGGACCCCTCCCCCCCAATCCTATGGGGTCTGGGGACCCCCTGAGGGTCCCGACCCACAGGTTGAGAACCACTGGTCCTTGTTTTGTTTGCAATTGTCTATGTCCCATTATATCTGGACCCAACGTTGTAGGATATATTCATTATGAATAAATTGTAATTTCTGAAGGCATAGTTGCAGTGCAGAGCAGCCACCCCAGTGCTCCCTCTCTGCAGTGCATGCTGGGTAGCATTTCTAGAAGGCATCACGGTTGCCATGTCGGCTTAATATAAGCGACATTTGGGCTTGTTTTTCTGTGAAGTTGCTTGTGAATATTTGGTACAATGTTGCAGCTTTTTTGGGCTTGTTTCTAAGGTGTAGTTGATTATTTGGGCTTGTTTCCTATAATGTTGTTAAATCAGAGGTTCTCAAACATTTTCATGTAAAGGACCCCCAAACCGATACACCCATTCAAGATTTTTGTGGATTTAAAAATATTCCATAATTTTCCATAATATAGCAGATCTACAAGTTCACAAGTTGCTTCTTTTGGGCTTGTTTTCCTAGACCTGGCTGCTTATTTCTCTCACACAATCTGGCAACGCTGGCAGCCAGGCAGTCGAAGGGAGAAGGCAGGGGCCAAAGTAAGAAGATCATCAACCGGCTGTTTGTCTTATAGAGCCTGTTGTCCATATTGTTGTCCTTCTATTCTACACAACATGGAAGGTTCTCCGTTCATCTGAGAGCCATGGAACCCAGCGGCCAGGACCCCACGGTATTACAGCCCCAAACTGTTTGTTTGTACATGGTTTATACTGTCAACCAACCCGGATGTGTTGGATAAGCTAGCCTAGCCTAGCAGCTACCTTCTAGCTCCATGGTATCCACCAGTGTTGCCATGTCCTTTTATTATAAGCGACCTTGGGCTAGTTAAAGTTGCTTGTAAATATTGGTGGTTGTTGGTTGTTTCTTATTTGGACTTGTTTCTAAAGTGTAGTTGTTTATTTGGGACTTGTTTCTAAAGTGTAGTTGTTTATTTGGGACTTTGATTCTAAAGTGTAGTTGTTTATTTGGGACTTGTTTCTAAAGTGTAGTTGCTTATTTGGGACTTGTTTTAAAGTGTAGTTGTTTATTAGGACTTGTTCTTAAAGTGTAGTTGTTTGTTTATTAGGACTTGTTCTTAAAGTGTAGTTGTTTGTAAAGTGTAGTTGTTTATTTGGGCTTACTTCCAAATGTGTTTTTATTCCTCAAATATTTTCATGTCATGGACCCCCAAATTAATACGTATTTGTCCCTAACCCCCATATGAAAATGTTTTGTGCCAGGGAGCCCCTGTACCAGATTTGTGTTAAAGAATATTTAAAAAAAATTGTCCAAATATTCCACATTTTATTTCAAGTTTAAAAAAAAAAGAAGCAGATCTATAGCTCTGGTTCAGAGCGTTAGTGAGTTCCCTCTAACGCTCTGGAAGACCCCTCGCTCTGCGCATGTACAAGGAATTCCACTGTCCTGCCAGCGTTCAACTATAGTGAAAATAAACAAAACCATTTCGCTAATCACCGAAGCAAAGGCTGTTTTGTGTTGTTGAAAGTCTATTCTCGGAATGCGCAAGCCTCTCAGCACCCCACCTACTCTGTAAAATACACTTTTTGGGCAGAAAATAAAATATGTCAGCGAGACGGACATTATTTGTATTTACTCCACAGTGCCTCTACCGATCTGGGGGATTTGAACTTACCATTAACCAAAATGTAGAGGGCACTGTGGAGTAAATACGAATAATTTCAGTTTCGCTGACATATTTTATTTTCTGCCCAAAAAGTGTATTTTACAGAGTAGGTGGGGTGCTGAGAGGCTTGCGCATTCCGAGAATAGACTTTCAACAACACAAAACAGCCTTTGCTTCGGTGAGTAGCGAAATGGTTTTGTTTATTTTCACTATAGTTGAACGCTGGCAGGACAGTGGAATTCCTTGTACATGCGCAGAGCGAGGGGTCTTCCAGAGCGTTAGATGGAACTCACTAACGCTCTGAACCAGAGCTAGCAGATCTACAAGCTCACAGCGCCCCGTGAGGAGCTTGTAGATCGGCTATTTTCAAATAGCCACTGCAATGGTATATATGTATAGTATAGTATACATATATATGTGCATGCATGCACATATATACTAGGGTTATGGGTTAAAGTGCTCATGTGGCCTTGGGCTTGTTTTCCTAGACCCCGGTTGCTCGTTTCTCTCGCAAAATCTGGCAACACTGCTTGTTGTCAGTGTTAGCTGTAGTAGCTAGCTGCGCAGATAGCAAACATAAGGACAGCTTTCTCATGTCACTTTCTGCTCATCTCTCGTCTTCTCAGTGGAGACTCGTGTCTTTGAGATGACCGTGCGTGGCTGTCGGCGTTCCCTGCCATTAACTTTACTAAGTGACACTAGGCTATACACGCATAAGGATTTATGACAACAAGAAGAAGTCATGCAGCTACATAGCTAGCACACAAGCTATAGGCTAATGAAGCTAACGTTGCCACTCCTGTCTCTGCCAAGCAGCAAGCCAGAGCAACAGTGTTCTTTCTCCTATTCTGGTGAGATGATGGCGTCTATAGCCTTATTGTTTACACGTCAGGCTGATGTTATCTGATTGTTGATGGCTGTGCCTGTTATCTACGTTCCTACTGAGTGACACGTAATGCTGCTGATATGCTGCCTGGGTTGTTAGCTTTTCCAGCTTATTAATGGTTCATTCAGTAACGTTCAGGCAAGAAGAGAGAAACCATGGGGGAAAGTTGACTATTAAACTTGATAGTTGGCTTAAAAGTAAACTATAACGTGGCTGCAGTAGAACTTTTATTTTTGACTAAGTTATAACGAGAACCTGCTTGACAGCTCAGCTGAGGTATTGGTGGCTTGATGACCACGTCAGTTGTTTATTGTTTTTTGGAACAATCCCGTCATGCCAGCATAAACTCGTGAATTTAAAGTCATTAAATACAACATGGCACTAGCTGTCAACCCCCTTTGAGAGAGAGACACACGTACACATAGCGCCACATTTTCTGGAGCACTCCTTCAAGTTCAAGTTCACATTCTCTTGTTGCCTCTATGTAGCCCAAATGTATCACTTATGTTCTTTTTCTTTCTTTCTTTTTTAAATGAAATAAACATTATTCAATGAAGTCTTTTGTTGACACCCACTGTTCCACTTGCTGCTAGGTGAGAAGAATGTAAATAGATATTCCCCTGGCTTCTTCTAGTGGGGCTTAAAGGTTGAGGTCATCAGTGATGTTGGTTTTGTGGAGAGGTAGGAGGGTAAACCGCTGTGAGCTGTATGCAACCGTTAGGAACAAACACAAGAACACTACACTAGTGTAAAACAGCATGATATTTAGTTCATTTAGAAGTCCGAACGCTTGTTTTTAATGTTTTTCTGTCAATGTTGGCAAAAAAAAGGTTGTCTGTCCTCTACTCACAAAAAAGCTGGTCAGTAATGTGATTGAGGGAGAACAAATGCCAACAGATTGTCTGACAACTGAGAGAAGCAAGATGTTATATAGACCTTTAGTTATCCCCATGGGGAAATTCATGTGTTGTAGCAGCATGTAACCCCGGATACGTACAGGTAAAAGTAGAGCGATTACAAAGGGTCGCCAAAGATCACGGAGGGGGTGCGAGGTCGTGTCTATTTGGAGGTAGTCCAACATGGTAGTTTAAACTCCCTATTTTGGGCACGTCATTATATTTTCAAAAATAAAATGAAATAAATTCAAAATGTTAATTCTGTTCATTCTTAAAGCAGTGTAAATAGCCTATCTACAACGCATTGTCAGCTTGTAGATTTGAGCTTGTAGATTTCTCATATGAGAAGTATTTGTGTGCATGTGTACGTGCACGTGTGGGGGGGGTCTCAGCTTTTCTAAGGATGAAGGTTGTGAACCACTGATATAGTTGTGTGGTCTGACCCCATCTGCACTCAGCCTGACTGAGTTAACATCATGTAGGGCAGCCTATCAGTAAATATAAGTGTAATGTACACTCTTATCACCAGTGAATATACAGCATGCATGACTATACATCTATCACCTACAAATGGCTAGTATCAACACAGTGGGTCATGCGTGCCACCCATCAATAGACACGGCAGAGCTCAAGACTTGTTGCGCTGTGTTTGTTCACATTAACTCAAACTTCATGTGTTGAAGCTATTCACCCTTAGAAATGTATTCAAAGTTGTCTGTGTTCCTTTTGTAGTGTTTCATTAAGAGGGAACATTCCTGTCTAGCCATATTTTTCTACATCACAGTTCCTCTTCGAATGCCCGTACCACTTAATTACTGTAAATTTCACAACAATTTGTCCTGTTTTACTCGAGAGTGCGTTGGTAACTTAATTTGTGGCAAGGTCGTGGCAACACATCAGACCAAGCTAATAGGCCCCGGAGCACTATTGAGAACTTCCCTTCTGATTAGTGAGCAAGAATTATAATTCACTTTGTTTTTCACCGGTTGGTTTTCTTTCACCGGTACACGACAAACACATGTGTAAATATGAAATATTAAACAATGTCGTCTCTTCCCAGGTGTAAGCTGAAGGACTCGTTGTGTGTGCCTGTGAACCATGGAGCCAGATGTGATCCGCATGTACTCGTCTTCTCCGCCGCCCATGGAGGATGGCGCCGAGGAAGAGGAAGACGAGTTTGGAGACTTTGGCGGCTTCTCCTCCGGGGGCGTGCCGAACAGCATCAGCTTCACCGAGTTCGACACCCCCACCTCCTTCAACCAGTCCCAAGCCCTGGCCGCCACCTCTCCACCCGAACTCCTCAACAACGGAGGTGTGGTGGGACGTTCCAGCCTCGCCTCTGCTAACGGGACGCGCGAGCTCTCGAAGGTCAACGGCGTAGTGCCAGGAGGAGTCTGTCTGACCGACAGTCCGTCGGAGAGAACTGTCGAGACAAAAAAAGTCCTTTCCAACGCCACGGATCTAAGCGGGAGCGGCCAAACGAACGTCGAGATTGTCGACTGCAATGGCACGGGCGGCACTGAGGTTCTAACGAATGGATTTGCAGCGCTTGAAGTTCAGGGAAGCCCTCCCTTGCCGAAGTTTGTCCACTCTCATAAAAAAGGAAACTCCACAGAGGATGTGGGTGCCCTCCCTCCCAGCAGCCCGGAGGACAATTTTGCAGACTTTGCCGCTTTCCCCGGCGCAGAAGGACACCACGTTCAGGCAGCAGACACAAGCGGGAACTTGAACAATCCCAGGCTAGAGGAGGATGTCTGCCAGGAGGAGCACTGGAATATAGAACAGGGAATGACTTTAGAGGACGATGGCAGGGACATAAACAGAACCGGATCCAACGCGTCCGGCTCCGATTCCATATCTTTCTCTGCTGAGGCCCCAGATGACCCGAGTAACGGGGACAGGGGCTCTCATACAGATGCTGACTCTAAACAAAGGGACATAGCCTTTGCACACGAGCACGCCACTTCGGAGGCAGTTTGCACTACGGAACCGGTCGCTCTCAATGGGGTGGACGGGGACGATTTCCAGGAAGAAGCAACATGCGGCGGTGAAAACGGCCTCTCGCCCGGGACCGCCGAGGACAGCGAGGGGGGGCAGCTGGACGGGAAGGGGTCCGGTAACGAGACGGAAACCGAGACGGAGATCACATCATTTGGCAGGCCGCTGTCGACGGACGCCCTGGAGGAGTATGGGGACATGAGCACCACCGGCTCCGTGCCGTCTCCTCCCCTACCGGAGGACACCGCCACGCCGGCCGACCACAGCCAGCTGGGAGAGGACGACGACGAAGACTTCGGTGACTTCGGAGATGCGGCCTCCTTCGGCAGCCAGGGTTTTGCAGACTTTGACCAGCTGGACACGCAGGAGGAAAAGAACGACAGGATAAGTACCCCTGAACCTGTGGAAGTAATGGCAGACGAAGGGGCGGACGATGACTTTGGTGATTTCGACACCCCCAAATTTCATTCCGAGGAGGCCGGGGAGGACGGGAGCGCGTTTGCGGACTTCCCGTGCAGCGAGAGTTTTGGGAATTTTACCACGGCTCCCGACGGCGTAGAAGACTCCGGGGCGGACGCAGGGTGGAGCGCCTTCGATGAACCCGAGCCGAGCGAGGGAGGAGAGCAGGACTCCTGGGCGGCGTTCAGCGAGGAGCAGCCGAGCGCCGCTGCACCCCTGGAAAACAAAGAGGAGGAGTGGCAAGAGAGTGTGACGGCCACTCCTGCCTTCAACAAACAAACCAGCAGGAGAGATAGTCATTCAGTAAGTATTTTACTGTATGTAATGCATTATGTCATAACCACAGTCTTTTCCTTGAGTCTAGGGAGCTATGTGGATGTATTCAACATCATGTGGTCATGTGGTATTAATCTGTTGTAATGAGAAAGGTAATTGTGTTCAGAAGGGAACATTGACATTTGAATTTATTTAATTTAGCCTTCATTTAAGCAGGAAAGAAAACCCCATTGAAAATGAGATTAAAGGGATAGTTCACCCCCAAAAAAATTCGATTACTCACCCCATGGAGACTTGAATTCATGGATATCTTTTTATTTATTAAGCCAATAATTTGACAGCAGCGGTTCCGGTGGGAGACACAAAGAGTCTCCTTTGTATCTCCTACCGGAACCACTGCTGGTCATCAAATTATTGGCTTAGGAATGCAACAAAAACATATCCATGAATTCAAGTCTCCATGGGGTGAGTAATCGATAGACAAAAAGCCATTTTGGCCGTTATATTGTTGCACTATGAATGTACATAGAGGTAGCCTTATTCTTCTGACCCACACAAGTGATGATTAATCTTAAGCACAGAGAACTCGCATAACCTGCCCTCCCCTCAGGAATGTGACCTGGAGAGAGGCATTCTACTCGTAACATAGATCCCTAATACACAGTACATTCCTATGTTCATTTAACACTTGACGAATGTCAGCATTAAACTAACACTGAGGATTATACTGTGTAGCCTCTGAAGTACAACAAGTTAACTACAACTCAATGGAGACCGTACATGAGTTATTACATTTATTAGTTTATTGATTGCTTAGTCAAGACAAGGTTCCTCATTCCTACGTTCCTCGGTTAGCTGCCTGCCTGCCAGTCAATGCAGGCGTTGCCTAGAAGAAATGAGGGAAGCACTGCAGTATTGTAAAATGAAGACTGGAGAAGTGATCAGATGACTACAGGGTTACTGTTTTGAAACGCATTGTGACAACACATAGGTGTGAGGGAGCAGTTGCATCCGATTGTCAAGATTATCGTAAAAATACGTTTGTCTGACGGATTTCATTAGACCATAGTAAAATACAAGCCAAATTATAAATATATAAATTCAAAATTAGAACTTTTGGCTAGTTTTTAATGATTGGAGCTTGTAAATGCAGTCTGTCGTGTTAAAGAGATGTTTTTATATCTATCTATCTTTATATATACTTTTTTTCTATTGATTAGTCACCCCATGGAGACTTGAATTCATGGATATTTTTTTGTTTTTGTTGCATTCCTAAGCCAACAACTTGATGACCGGCAGCGGTTCCAGTAGGAGACACAAAGAGTCTCCTTTATGTCTCCTACCGGAACCGCTGCCTACCGGTCCGCTGGTTATCAAATTATTGACTTAGGAATGCGACAAAAACTGAAAAATATCCATGAATTCAAGTCTCCATGGGGTGACTAATCGATAGAATAAAGTAAAGGGCTAAACCTTTTTTCAACAGCATTATACAGCCAACAGACAAGCAGACTTCTCAGTAATGCTTGTGGATACTTAGGGTTAATACTTGTAGGACAGGCGACCTATAGATTCCGTTTGGGAGGGAAAAGGAAATGACAATGCAAAACATCCTGATCTGCTTTAGATGTCTTAACGGGTCCAACTCATACACGCTAAATACCAACTTTATGACATAACACCTCATGGCCAATGTTCCTAGACATAAATGAAGTGTTCTGTGTGTTACTAGGCGTTGCTGTCAGGCCGTCTGGAGAGGTTGTTTCAGAGCAGCTTTCCAGAAACTCCGGTTGTCCACGTGGGGGAGGACGTGACTCCCCTCCAGGCCCTGCTGGAGCCCTCAGAGGGCAGCTCACACCCAGGGCAGCAGGAGGAGGAGGAGGAGCGATGCTCCTCGAGCAGTGGGTGAGTCAACCGTGGTCTTTTTCACCTCCTCATTTAGCTACCATTGATTCAAGTTGTCAGTGGCCACGACTTGATTTCAGTCATTTGGATTCCATAGAAGCCAGCATGTTCATCTATGGAAGCTTGTTGCGCACCAAAAAATAGCAGATCTAATAAGCTCACAACACGTTGCGCTGCGACGTGTGTTTAGAATGGTTAATGCCTAAACATTTTACAAACTGTTAATTGTTTAGGACAGTGGTTCTCACAACTACTTTTTCATGTCAAGGACCCCCAAATTGACACTTATTAGCCAGCGGACCCCCATTTGAAAAGTTATGCCAGCTAGGGACCCCCATAAGAGAAGATTTTTACGGCTCTAGCAGTGATTCTCAACCATTTTAATGTCTAGGACCCCCAGTTTGACATCCATTTAGGCTACGGACCCCCATTTAATGGCATTTCTATCTCTGGGACCCCAATTTATATTGTAAAATCAATGTTAATTTAACTTTGAGAGTGTACACATGACCCTGACGGGTCCATTTGGTTCCATTTGTACACTCTCAGAGTTACAGACCCGTAAGGGTCCATTTGGTTCCTAATCCTAACTATCCATCATTTAGCTGGGGACCCCCTGGAACTCCCTCAAGAGAACCAATGGTTTAGGACACACAGACAGTGCTTGTGTGTGTGCTCCTTTTTCTAAAATCGCAGATTGGGACTCTGCCTAACAAAATGGTTCTGTCATGAGATTTTATTTTGCTTTATTCCATGTTCTTCACTGTTCTAGGAGAAATGAAGGAAAGGAGAGATTATGCAGAGAGATGCTCAGTGCTAATTCAACAGTGTGTAAAATACACTCAGAGTTGAATAAAAACTGAGGATTTGCATTAAAAAAACGAGGCGTTGTGTTGTGAGCTTCTAGATCGGCTATTTTCACAATAATTATCTGTGGAACCGAGTCATTACTAAATGTAATGCCTACAATTCCAAGTGCTTGTCAGGGTGGGGGGGTACCCGGTTCAAATTATGATTATTTTGGGGTTCGCGGCCTGAAAAGGTTGAGAACCACTGGTCTACATAATAGCATTATCCAGCCGGAGAGCTAGCTGTGTTGCATGTCATCCCCCCCCCCCCCGTCTCTGTCCTCAGTTTCCTGTCTCTCTGCTATCTGATCTAACTAAAGCCCCAAAAAACTGCCCAGAAAACAAACAAACAAGCACATAATTCACGATAAACAGCGACCCGCTCTCAGTTGGCGCTTGGAACATTTCAGACAGACGGATTGACTGAGCAGACAAGCAGTGGTCTAGCTGTGTGTGGTCAAACACAGGTAAAAACAAGAATCCTGTCCAATTAAACATTAATCAAGCCCACTTCTTTGGACGAGGATGGGGAAATTACCAGCTGCCAAACAAGGCTATATTTTACCGGTGACTTTTATGTTTGTATTCTCGACTAACAACCATTTGGGCAGGAAACAGGCCACCGTTCAGCCATCCTGCATTACCAGCATTTGGCTGTCAGCTGGCCGCTCCATCCCAGCCTTTCCCAACCCGTAGGCTGTTAGGATATTGCAAGTTGGGGCCTCCAAATAATTGGCAAAGCATTAAGACTTATTGATAACATAACATTAATATAAAAAAACATTACTGTAAAAAAAAAGTCGTATGGTATTTTTTCTTTAAAACTCTGCAACGGAAATATTCGCACATCCACTTTGTTCAGATGCGGGTGCGTGACAACTGAAGCAATCATGAAACAAGTATTTCATGAACAAAAAGATGAAGGTACAGAGGGACCAAAACGTCTGTCAATTTGAATAAAGGCTGATCATGCTGAGCAAGAGCAGTGTGCAGGATTTGTGTTCACAAAATACTATTTTCATGCTTGCTTCAGTTCTTTAAAACCCTGACAAATGTGTTTTCATTGTGATAAACAGGAACTTTATATTATACTACCTTCCATTCCAGTTCCATTGATACAAGCCCGAACACAATCGATTGATTGATTTTTAAATTAATACATTTTGGGCGGGAACCCCTATTTGTAACTATACCTTTCAGGACGGGACCCCCTTTTGGGGTTCCTGTTGCTACGTACAGTATATAGCAACATACATTTTTTGTAATTTTTGAATAAATATTTGAAGTTTTTCCGAAAACTTAGGTCAGGATTTAGAATGCGTTTTTAGAATCGGCCTCAGGTCTAACTGGGTTAAACATGCTCTGAAAATGCATGTGAACGCTTTCAAGATTTTCAAGTGGGCCCTGATCCAGTAAAGGTTGGAAACCACTGCTCTATCCCACCCTATTGGTGTTCTCTTAGCACCAAACCCACAGGAAGCACAAACATACGCGCATGGACGCTGCTTTTTCTTCTGCTCCATGTGCTCGTTAAGATGTGTTTATTTCTATTCCCATATAAAATTAAATACATTGTATATACGGGTGACCAGACGTCCCCGCTTGGCCGGTATTGGCCTGCGTACGCAATAATAAAGCACGTGTGCGGGCGCTTTATTTGGTGGGTTGTGTGCGTTATAGTGAAACATGTAAGATAACTTTGTTTACCGTCTAATGAGCTGTTTGACGTGTAATCCAGGGCATTGCAGGGGGAAGTACAGTATGGAGTAAGTGTACTGTAAGAGAACTTTGTTCACAGTCTAATAAGCTGTTTGTCATGTAATTCCAGGGCATTGCAGGATGTATGGAGGCAACTTCTGGACATCCACGGGGCGTTCGGGCTCAGGCATCAGTGGGGCGGTTCCCATAGCAACAAGACATTACTCTGCTCCCTGGGCATCGACATCCGGAACATTGTGAGTTATTTTGTTTTCTTCTGTGTACCTCCATCCTACCCTTCATTATTTAATATAATAAATAATAATACAGTATTCATTATAGTTATCACTATTGTGCTACCAAGGAGACGATACCTAACATGAAACCATCTGAATCCGGCACCACGTTGGTATGGCGTCAGACAACTGACGTCGCGATAGAATATGAATACAATTGAACAGTGCATCAGTGCAATAGACCAGAATAGATGGAGGTCTTTGACAGGATAGTCCAAACACGAATAATCTTATCACCAACCATTTAGATTCCATACTAGTCTGAGTGGTCATTACAAGACTGCGAGCTATCTGTTGAGTCACCATGATGTCCTTAACACATTGCCTGCCTAAGACGTATATATACGTCATTTAGAAATCAGCTGTTGCCTGCCAATGACGTATATATACGTCTTTGGAAAAAAGGGAAAAAAAAAAAAAAAAATTCAAAAAAAAATTTTTTTTTTTTTTTTTGCATTTTTTTATAATTTCAACCCTTGTCGAATTATGAACAGATTAGGAGCTAAAAATGTTCGAAGATTTGCTGCTCCATTCACTTCAATGTTAAAATTCAAACGGACAAACAATTCACTTTGTTTTTTGGTTTAAAACTACTGCTTTTGAGCTATATTGAAACATCAACCAAACATGTCAACGAGGTCAAAATGACCTCGTTGACATTTGTGAAACCACACCTGAATCTCATCTGTGATTAGAAACCATCTGGGGATCAATCATACTGGAGGAAAAAAATCTGTGGCTACGCGAACAGGTACCAAAAACATGGCAAAACCCTGGCAGGCAACAGCTAAAAATCTGAAAAAACTCTGGCAGGCAATGTGTTAACTGGAGGGACACATTTGAGTCCAGCACAGCATTTGGGTTCATTTTTGTCTTTATAGCAGTTAGAAGCAGTAAAGAATATCCTCATCTTAGAAGCAGCAAAGAAAATGTTAACAGATAGTAACAATACATATACAGAATGCAGTAATACAATACATGCCTATAGAACAAAGTGGGGTTAAATAATACAGAAGTATGGATATTACAATGTACAAAAGGGGCTGGAGGGTGGTGTTAAGAAGTGAGTGTAAGTATGATGATAGCTCTTCCTGTGACCTTGTGGAGCAGACAGTGTATATTGATGCAGCAAGAACTGTCCACATCTCATCAATTATGCAAGATTGGTATGACCTATTCCGGAGATAAAAAAATGGTGCCCAGCGACAATATGTCTGCTGAGACCTGCTTGACATCACTTAGGCTGACATTAACTATTTGATGATATATCAATCAGCACAAACAGTTTATAGGTGGTTCAATAGGAGGCTGAGGAGGATTAAGCTGCCAAAATTTGCCTTCAAAGTTACTTTGAAAATATATTTTATTTTTGTGTGAAAGCAAAACAAAAAAGCAAGAGAGGATGAAACATCCTCTCTTGCTTTTTTGTTTTGCTTTTACATGCCCATAAACAAGGGGACGTATTGTTATACTACGTATGCACAGCCCCTGCATCTGTCCGTCTGTCAGCGTTTTCTCTTCAACGCTCTACCACCTTCATTTGGGGTCCAATTTGAATGAAACTTCATACAGGTGTTCAGAACCTAGGCAGCTTAAACGGGTTCACGTTTGAACCATTGTTACCTATGGTTGACAGGCATATTATGGATGGAGCACGATGCTATTTTTGTTTAAAATTGTGTATTGTTTTTATTATACCATATGGGCTTTGCCAATGACATATACAAATGTTTATGAAGTTATGTAATGTTTATGTTTTTGAAGACTGTAGGGAGAATTGCAACAGACCTAAGTGTTGTAACCTGCTGTTTATCCCCCGTCTCCCTCTACACACACACACACACACACACACACACACACACACACACACACACACACACACACACACACACACACACACACACACACACACACACACACACACACAGTTGTTCACAGGGCAGAAGAAACATCCAGTGATCGTCCCCATGTATGCTGCCAGCCTGGTGAGTTCAGCTCTCAAACCCAGACACTACACAGTAAAACAATCCTGAGCGTCAATGTAACTCTATGAGAATATACAAAGGGTCCATTTGATTACATATGTACACTCCCAAGAGGTACAATTGGATAAATGAACACTGAGGATTTTACTGTGTGTACTGACTGCTTTGGTATATCAATGAGTAATATTAGATATTCATTTAAAATGAAGAATAAGCCATCTGGTATGTACACCAAAACGTAAATAAAGAACTGTGTGCTACATCGCAGTGTGCAGTCCGTAACTTTCCATTTCTGCTGATCTTTAACCCATTGAGACCTGAAGCCGATTCTACATGTCTCCTAAATCTCAACAGTTTTCTGAAAAACCTATGTTTCTATATCAGTGGTGCTCAATCTTTTTCATGTCAAGGACCCCCAAATGTATACTGTATGTATTTGGCCGCAGACCCCCATCAAAATATTTTGTTCCAGGGACCCCCCAGTAGCAAAGATTTGAGTTAAAAATGTTCGCTTTAAAAATATATATATTCAAAGATTTGCACACATTTTCACGATTTTTCAAAAATAGCAGATCTACAAGCTCATAGTGCGGCACTTGGTGCCGCGCTATGAGCTTGTAGATCTACTATTTTTGAATAGCCCAAAGTGTAAAATAATGCTTTTTAGCTCAAATCTAAAAATGACACATTTCCAGGTCTTAATGGGTTAAAAACATTTTGTCTTGTACCTGTCCTACGGGTTGCATGCATATGCGTGTATATGGTCTATGTACTGTACCTTATTATGTATTTGTCATTTTATGGAAGGGCATGTTGGAACCTACCAAAGAGCCAGTGAAGCCCATCTCCGCAGCGGAGGTGATCGCCTCCATAGCACAAACACCTCCAGTGGTTCCAGCCAAAAGCTCCTGTCCGCCCGACACAGCCCAGGTGGGTACCCGACTCAAACTGCTGAGGTTCATGCACTCAGTGGAGCACATACTGTGTCTCCGCCATTCATTTCCATTATAAATTGTGAGTAAAATATTTCAAATGCCACACTGACTTTGATGTTTTATGTTATCAAATGACAGTGCTTGTTTCTTTTAGTGAATACAAAACTCCTGTCATTTTAAAACCTATGTGCCAGTATATAATGCAGGCCAACACACGTTGTTCGTAGCAGGTAAATTATTTCACTGTGTCACTTTGAGAGAGGTAACCCCCCGTTATTTGCAGTCTGTGTTCTAGTCCAGTGGTTTTCAACCTTTTCAGGCCGTGAGTGACCCCCAAAATAATCATATTTGAACTGGGGACCCCCCACCCTGATAAGAACTTGGAATGTAAAGTATCATTCATAGTCGGACGTAAGGATACGTAACGAGCGCCGGCGCTCCTTGCGTTGTCGTTTTTTACTCCCCCTCCGTCACTTACGGCTCCAGTTGTTCCGTCCGTTCAGTCGACATTCACCGTCAGCCCGACGGACGTTCACTACGTTTTGCCTGTAGTACCACTGGGCTACAATGCTAGTTTCATAGCATTGTAGCGTGACACAACCGGTTGCCAGATTTTGTGAGAGAAATAAGTAACCAGGTCTATGAAAACAAGCCCAAAAGAATCGACTAGGCCACATATGATATGAAAATAGCAGATCTACAATATATATTTGAGAATCACTGGTTTAAATAATAATTGGCCCAAATAAGCAACTACACTTTAGAAACAAGACCAAATAAAACCGCAACCGCCAATAAAAAATTGCTTGTTTGTTTACAAGCAACTATACAGAAGAATAAGCCCAAAGTCGCTTATAATAAGCAGACATGGCAACATTGGGTACGTGCAATCTCTCTCTCCTAAATAACGTGAGTGAACCATGTATGTGTCCGTAAAGAACGGACGGAATCCCTCACCCCATGACGCACGTTTAAGACACATCTAGGGACTATGAACGGGCCTTAAGAGTTGAGGCATTACATTTAGTTTGACTCGGTTCCACAGATGAAAAATGTAGCAGATCTACAATGTAGCAGATCTATAAGCTCACAACTCGCGTTGTGAGCTTGTAGGTCGGTTATTTTCACAATGTTTGCCTCTTTCTTATATTATTTGGCAATTTGGCCAATGTTTGACCAGTTTTATAGTATAGCTTGTTGATGACCTTTGATGCTGTAATGGTCTTTTCTTTTTCCTTTTTTGAGGTATTAAAAAGGTCTTTAAAGTCCTTAAATTGTCACTTCACTGTCACCTTGGGACCCCTCCCCCCCAAACAAAAGAAAATCATGTCGGGACCACCCTGGGTGTTCCAACCCACAGGTTGAGAACCACTGCTGTAGTCTAAGAGTGTTGTTAATGTTGAATTCTGTTATGCACCAGCCAAGTGTGACCAGTTTAATTTCCCTGCCCTATTATTAGAGCCCGACCAATACATGGGTTTGGCAGATATACCTTCTAGGGCTATCCAAAATCGGGATTGCCGTCGAACCCAAAACTCTGGGCTCTACCTATTATTATAGTGTGTATGACTAATTGGTGTGTTGACATGCTCTTCCTCTTTCCCCCACCCGCCCTGTACGCTGGTTGGATGTCTGCGGTTGGTTCCTGGCTCTGCTGTAGCAGGAGACTCTCCCACCCGTCCAGTTTGACTGGAGCAGCAGTGGCCTTACGAACCCTCTGGACGGTAGGTTCCACCCTCCCCCACCACCCCCCCCCCCCACCCTCACCTCTGTAAACCACTTCTGTCTGCTTTCCTCTGGACACCGCTGACACAATCCTTCTCACTTCCTGTTCAGGCTCTGTTGTTTCTGCTTCATGCTTTACGCCACCTCACTCACCAAAGCACCAACAACCCTTTGCCTTTCACCATGTTGAACTTGCTATTGTCTCTCGGAGAGGTTAATCAGGGCCAGTGGTGGAAAAAGTACTCACATGTTTTACTTTAGTAAAAGTATCAATACTGCAATATAGACATACTTTGTTACAAGTTAGAGTCCGGTAAAAGTACTAAAGTATTGGCATCAAAATGTACTTTAAGTACCAAAAGTACTCATTATGCAGAATGACCCATTTCAAGTTTTCAAATGTATACAAATCTTTTGTAAATAGCAGATCTACAAGCTCACAATGTGTCGCTATGCGACACATTGTGAGCTTGTAGATTGGCTATTTTCAAATTGACGAATTGTATGTAGGGCTGAAGTGGTTAACGTATGTTTTGTAATAATAATCCAAATCTACAAAGTAACTAATAACTAACGTTTTCAAATAATTGTAGTGGAGTAAAAGTACAATATTTGCCTCTGAGATGTAGTGGAGTAAAAGTATTGGAAATTGGAAATACTCAAGTAAAGTACAAATACCCAAAAAGTTGTACTCAAGTACAGTACTAAGTAAATGTGCCACCACTGATCAGGGCCCATTGCCAAAGAACGTCAGTTACAGAAATTTGGCATCCGCTTTTTTCCATGTTTTATAAGGCACTGAGTTTTAGATGCTGATTGCTGCCAAACCCGACAGCCGTTGCACTTTCTCCGTGTTTTACGAGGCAGCGACTCTGGATGTTATTACTGCCAAACCTGCCAGCCACAGCCACATTTGGCTGTTGACTGGCGGTAATGTGCCACACAGAGTGAAACGGTGTGTGTAGGTGACTATTGCTATTAAAACGTTTGCCTTAAATCATAAGCTCGGTTTAAAATAAATGTACACTTACACGAAACATTAGGTGAGGGGCACATGGAACCCCCTCAAGGACCCCTAGAGGACCCCATACTGGAATCACTGGCATATGTAACGCATAACTTGCCGAGTATCTGTAATAAACTCCCTACAACAGAGGTTCCCGAACCTATTCAGCTCGAGAACCAAAATAGAAATCTCCCTGGCACCCAAAATGATAAAAATACATAAAAATGAATCGCCAAGCCTTATTTCAATAATAGGGAAAATTGCAGATATACAGGCTCGCAACACATCATATTGCACTGAAATGTTTTATGAAAACGCTTTAATTCTTTACATTTTTATTACAGAATACTTTTTGTAGAAAGGGTAAAATAAAATAAACACTGCCCGACAATATGCCATGTAGGCAGACTGTGACAGTCTAGCTGGAAAAGAAATGGAAGCAGCGATCCATCTGCAAGTACAAAACACAAGCTCACAAAAGTCAATAATATAATTGCCTATAGCCTAATTAGTATTAGACCCAGACGTAGATTCTGAAGTTTGTTTAAATTGTGTGTGTGTGTGTGTGTGTGTGTGTGTGTGTGTGTGTGTGTGTGTGTGTGTGTGTGTGTGTGTGTGTGTGTGTGTGTGTGTGTGTGTGTGTGTGTGTGTGTGTGTGTGTGTGTGTGTGTGTGTGTGTTTAACAGCCACTTACAGACAGCACACTTCTATTAGTTAGTAATTTCCTTCATGTTGAAATATAGTGGATGGGATTTAGTCCTGAATGGTTAAATGTTTACACATTTAGAGAAAGAGGTTAAACGTTTAGATTTCACACCTTTAGTTTCTTCATTCTTCTTCCGTTTTCCATTAATCCCAGTATTGCTTTTACATTATCAGCCTTTAATCACATCCTATTATCAATCATTATCATCAAATTATTGTCAAATCAGTTTGTTTCCTTTTGCATGTCAACGTTTGATACCATCTCATATTTCAAGCATATTTCCATCAAGCTGTAGATGTTTTAGTCTTAGCTTCTGTACTTGATTAACACGCTCTAGGTAGTTAACTCTTCTCTGACCGGGCTGCATGTCTCTCTGGTTGGTCTCTTCCCTGTCTCTCCTCTTCTCTTTGTCTCTCTGCTGCTCCTTAACCTGCTGACTCCTGTTGGCTGCGCAGCAAGCGGCGGCTCCTCTCTGTTAAACCTGGATTTCTTTGGCCCTGTGGAGGACTCTGGCTCTACCAGCACTCCCTCCATACCAGGTCAGCAGGAGGACCGGCAGCACCAGCACTGTGTTCGCCTCCGCGCCTCCTAGCTCTTGTTCCTTGTCTTTTTTTCCCCAAACTTTCCCTCTAATTTAAAAGATCCTCTCGTCATCTGATTTCCTACCAAAATGAACTCCTGTGCTGAGAATGCAAAACCTCAATCAGATCTAAAATGTCGTTTTTGCAATGCTAAGACTGCGATTGCGTATGGCGGCTGATCATAAAACAATTTCACTAATGGCTACATCTCAGACTGGCCTGTGTTATAAGAGGCATGTGTGTGTGTGTGGAGAGGTACGGGGACTCAGAACTCTGTCCCTCCTGTGGGATCATGCCTTTACGTTTCTCCCAATTAAGGTGTGGACCCAGAGCTGTATGAGTTGACCACCGCCAAACTGGACCCCAGTGGCTCCTCCAGTCGAGTGGCAGATGCCTTCGCCCGCTTGATGTCCACCATGGAGAAGACCAGCACATCCACCAGGTCAGGGGAAAGACAGAAAGCTAACTAAATAATGTGTTCAATTACCTATATTCAAGCAAGTCTTTCTTTCATACCGTACTGAAACGGAATCCAATAACTACCTCGAACATCAAACTATGCTTTGCGTCTAAATCAGGGGTCTTCAATGTTTTCAGGCCAAGGACCCCCTAGCCGAGTGAGAGATGAAGCAGGGACCCCCTCTATATTGTATAAAATTGTGTTTCAGATTAAAAAAAAATGTTTTACTTGGTCTGCACTTTTTTTTCCCCTCTACACCTAAACCTCTTTGCCAAAAATAGCAGATCTACAAGCTCACAACTGCGAGGCGTTGTGAGCTTGTAGATCTGCTATTTTTGGCTTAAGTTCTCCTCAGGAAAGGGATGCTAGGGTTCAAGTGGTTAAGGTAAAAAGAAAAATCATACCACACAAAGATTTGGCGGACCCCCTGTAGTAACTCTGAGGACCCCCTGTTGAAGACCCCTGGTCTAAATGGAATGATCCCCTATGGCTGATATTGTAACCTGAGAAAGTCGGTGAGCAAAATTAATTTTGAACACTAGGGGGAGCCGCCTTCCAAACCCCACTATACTGAAGCAGTCAATTGCTTAGGGTGGATTTGAATAGTCTTGTTTTACTTGGGAAGGTTCTTAATAAAGTTAAAGGACCTGGATGTATCTAAGCAGCTGGGTTGAATTCTCTAAATGCTAAGGAAAGGTATTTCATCATTGCTTCCTTTCTTATTTCCTTAAACTGTTAAAAAAAAGAAAAAAGGGTAAACTGGACCATCAGTAATGAAGGGAAAGGAGATGTGTAACCCCACAATTCCTTGCTCCAGCAATATTAACAAGACTGTGCACATTTTGGGCATAGTTCCAAACACTGAATCCTCATAATGGAGCATTCATGATACATGAACCACGTGATGGTGTTGCGGTGAGATCAAAGAGTGTCACACAACTCTCTTTCAATGGGTCTGGTCCCAACATGTCGTGGATTGATTGAATGCTTTATTTGTCAGAAATGTAAACAGCACGTGGTACAGTAAGACATTAAGGCTAAAAGGATAGCACCAAAAAGTCCAGGGGACTTGTTTCCATTGTGCTCCTATGTATTCAATTCATCAACATGGCATAAAAAGTTTATACATCAACAAATACAAACACTGTACAGAGGAAAAACGGTTTTCGACGAGAATTTACATTTACCTCGCCTTGTGGTCTCCTGATGGATGTTTTTTCAGGCCAATTAAAAAAGAAAAAACTGTGATTCACATCCTTTCAATGGATGGTGTGTCAGGGCATTCCACATTTTGGTGACAGCTATAGTAGAATGAGAATTGTCCCATGTTTGTTCTAAATCAGGGTGATACCAGATCATGGTCGTTCCCTCTAGTGTTGTGGGTGTCACTCACTTAGGAGAAGTAGTTAGACAGGTATGAGGGTATTGAGTAGCCTGGCATTGGCCGGACTGATAACGTGGATTCACTCTCACGTTCCTCCCCGGTATCAGTCTGGACTTCGGCCCATAGGGAGCGAGTATGAGAAATTTGTCCGTACAACATTGAAAAGCATCAAAATCATTTTCTGATTTCTCATACTCGCTCCCTATGGGCCGAAGTCCAGACTGATACCGGGGAGGAAAGTGAGAGTGAATCTACGTTATCAGTCTGGCCAATGCCAGGCTAATGATTGAGGACACTGTCCCTTTGACAATCTTAAATACCAATGATATTGGCTTAACTCCGTCTTCTACCCTTTTTGTTTTTTATTTTTGCATTTAGATCGAGGCTTCTCTGCAGCATTGTTTTTTGGGGATATTTACAATATCAAACAGTTGATAGATTATATTTATAAGTGTGTGGAGTGTGCGCTGGGAAAAAAAAATCAATAATCATCGTCTCCATGTCGTCTTGTTGACTGCCAGGAAGCCGAGGAAAGAGGAGAACCTGAGCGAGGAGGCGTCCAAAGTGATTGCGGGTCTTCCGGACCTGTCCTTCATGCAGGCCAAGGTTCTGATGTTCCCCACGACGCTGACGCCCCTGGGCTGCACAGAGCCCACACCGGACTGATACCCCCCCCCCACACCCCCCTTCCCCCCCTCGTGTACTCATCTAATTCATCTGTTCTCTCTCTTACTTTCTCAAACTCATTTTGTTTGTTTGTTCGTTTGTGTTTGCTTACGTGTTGTGGCTTAAGGCGTGTTCCTCCCCTCCTGATTTTAATTTTCTTTTCTTTTTTTTTAATCAATTGAAGCATTTAAACATAGTCCATCTGAGATGGAAATGGTCTTTGATCTACAGTATGTTGTGGGGAAAAGGTTAGCCGACGACCTGCTAAAGCAGAATTAGCTAGCGGAAGAGATCATATTTATAGAGTTGTTTAATTTAAGGTTCCTAGAAGAGGTGTCCCGTTTATATTTGGGAGAATCGACGACGTGTATATAATCAGGGACAAATTGTTTATTATGATTTTTGTTTTGTTTTTTATTATCATTTTTGAAAGATTATTTTATGGTTGTCTGTGGTGGGAGTGTGTGTACTCGTGTCTTTGTGAAGGAAATGAAACACTGGTCAATTCTATTAGTGAGGGACAAATAAAAGTGAATCAGGATATATATGACATATAGTATATATAAATATATATATAAGCATAAGAATATACATTTATATATATATATATTAACTTGAAACCACACTGCCTGCAAAATCCAGCTGAATGTTTTTTCCTATTGTGTTAAAGGCCTTAGTTATTTTTGTTTTGTTTAATCTACGTAGAACATAGATTTTTATCCTGAACTTAATTTCTTAACCCATGGCTACAATGCGCTGTTGTTAACTCTTGTCTCGTAATTAAAGTTTGCTTTCGTTTTTTTTTATCTCTAACCCCCTTCAGTGCAGTCCAGCCGTTTCCATAAGAATGGAATATAACTGTACTTTGTAGACGGGTAGAAAACTAGGCTAACCCTGGCCAAATGCAGCTGAACTTTGGCGAGGGCTGTGAAGTTTGTCTACACTACTACCAGCCACTTTGACAGGTATAGCCATCCATCATTCAGATGTCAGATCTAAAAATCCAGTATGCTGATAAAATGTCACCCTTACCTAATTTCCCACCGGGGATCAATCAAGTTTCATCTCATCTTCAAAGTGGCTGGTTGATTTTTGAGACGTACCATGACACTGATAGGTTGTTTATGTTTAATATATACTTTTCTTCACTGTTCTTTTGGGTGGGAGTGGGTTTAAGAATGACTCATATGTATTGGTTGAAACCACTGAAAACATGTAAAGATGATTAGAATTGAAGGTTGAATCACGATAAAGGAAAGTAAGGGACCAATTTCTGCATTGATGCATTTGGTTACATAATGTTACACTGTTCTGATACGAAGTGCTTTTTTGTTCTTTGGCTCTCATTTTCTATTTGTTTTGTTGTACCACTGTCAGCCCTGTCTCCCAGGAGGATTTTGCACATTGTAAAGATGAAATGGATGTAATCATAGTTCACTGTGGCTTTAGACTGTGTACAGTAAAACTATGGACTGTAAAATGTACGGGAAAATTCCTATGGAAAAAACTGAATCACTTGAAGAGCCTGTAAAAAGGTTAACATGCATGCCCGGGTTCTTTTGAGAATTTAAGTGTGTAAATTTTACTTTTAGTGTACACAAGAAATTAAAATAATTTAAGAGAAATATTGTGGTCTGCCTTCTTGTGCCCATGGCAAATTCTTTAAATGTATGAAGTCAGGTCATATACCATGTACAATAAATGAGTTATGCTAATTACAGCATGTCTTAGAGCACAGCACTTAGAGTGAGAGCTACTTTGAAGGAGAAACTGGAAATGTTTTCTTCCGCTTATCTGTGCCTGGTAAAGTTAAAACATCTCTGGCTGACTGTGTTATGACTGAGCACAAATGTTAAAAATAGCAGACCAGGGTCACGTTTACTAAGTAATCTACGCATTGACATGAATCCAACATTAATAGAAAACATCATGATTGTGTAAACAAAATCATGTCACTATGAAGCTATCTATGAAATATATGAAAAAGTTGAATGTGCAACACAATTTTATACAGTATGTAGTGGGGGTCCCTGCTTCATCTATCCCTCAGCTACGGGGTCCTTGGCCTGAAAAACAGAAAAAAACCCTGCTCTATAACCTAAAATCCAAGGTGGAATGATTCACTCATGTTGACAGCCAGCTAATGACTATACATTAGCTCCACAATTTGGAATTTGCAGTATCCAAGGTTTGCTTCTCCACTTAAATAAATTCACAGGGGCCTATTACACGAAAGGAGAATTAAATAAGCCTGGATTTAAGTCAAATTCCAGGTTTGACAAAATCTGGTCCGTACAGCCTGGTTTATGGGGGGGGGGGGTACTCGGGGAAAAATCTCGGAGGAAACAAGTTAACAACACTACACACACTGACTACAAAACTGAAAAACGTTAATAAAAAAATATGCAAGTATAATCAATCAATCAATTCTTCAGCGGTGGTCTCTTCATGTTGTAGTTCAGTAATGAATGGCTCAAGCTGCTCTCAGAGCCCCTTTTATGCCAGGTGAGTACAGGTGATGAGATTTTAGTTCCTGCTTCTACGGTGGGTACGCCACTGATAGCGTCACAATAATTTTTAACCACTTAGCTTTGGCTATTCAAAAATAGCAGATCTACAAGTTCATTGCATGGCACCGAGTGCCGTGCTATGAGCTTGTAGATCTGCTATTTTGGAAAAATCTTGAAAATGTGTGCATATCTTTGAAATATATATACATTATTTTTAACTCAAATCTTTGCTTCTGGGGGTCCCTGGCACAAAACATTTTCAGATGGGGATCCGCGGCCAAATGCATATCAATTTTCTAAAAGGTTGAAAACCACTGTTCTAAATGGCAGTGGTTCACAAACTTTTTGAGGCTTGGGTCCCGGCTCCCGGGGAGACATCACATTTCTCTTTTGGGTCTTGAGTCCCAAGACTCAAGACCCAAAAGAGTCTTGAGTCAAGACCCAGGCTCCCGGGGAGACATCAAATTTCTCTTTTGGGTCTTGAGTCTTGGGACTTTAAGACCAAAAAGAGAAATTTGATGTCTCCCTGGGAGCCTGGGTCTTGACCCAAGACCCAAAAGAGAAAATTGATGTCTCCCCCGAATCATACGAGGAAGTAAAATGTATAATAAGCAAGAAAGGAAACACGGCCATAAATGGATCCAGGGAGAAAGCGTGGCAAAGTATTGCCGACAAATTAAATGCACAAGTCGTCCAAAAATATATACAATTTATAAAGTCCATAAATATATAATTCAGTTAGGCTTAAACATGAGGAGTAGATAGTGAATATTGGAATTATCGCCTACTAATCTACAATGCTATAGCCTATTATATGCGCCAACCAATATGTCTAATCCTTTAAGTGTCTTTTTCAGGGGTACTTCGACATAATGCTGAGGCCTGAGATCGAACCTGGGTTTTATGGCTTTCCAGGCAGGCTCTCTAACCATTCAGCTATGGCCACATCATCAACAGTGATTCTAAGGCAGTTCTACTCTGTAACAGTACAGGGGTTTCAGGGGAAACCAGCAAAATGAGGAATAATATAATAAAAGACTGTCGTGCTAATAAAGCGTCATGTCTCTCATTTTTACAATGTATTTGATATTACCTTTATATTATTATTTAATAAATTATGCATTTCATCCTCTATATATTGTCCAGCAACCTTTATGGTAAAGGCGAAAAAAGATAGTAGACCCATGGTAGCAAATTGCTCAGATGTCAAGGGTCCTATGCTGGGAGTCGATCCACTGATCTTGTAGTCTGAAGTCAAGAGCTCTTCTGACGAAGCTAAAGCTGGGGAACATTGGAGGAGTTGCCTTACAAGCAGAAGTCACAAGCAATAATTGTTCATTATTCAATTATTCATTCTTTCTATGTTGGTGGGGAAATGTAAGGATTGTGCGTGATGAATCTAAAACTTGCCTTACATTTATAGGAAGGGGGGAAACAATAATTGATAATTATGAATTATGAATTCCACTTAATAAACTTACAATATCACTGGTCTGGTGTTCACAGTTCACTTAGGCTACGGGGTTGGGAAAAGGCATCTAAAACTTAAAATGCAATCAAAAATCCATAATTCAAGTTGCACAAAGACGTGTCTTTTCAACAGACGTCTCTACCCACTGGGCACACGATACAACAACGCCCAAACGCCGTGAATACGCCGTCCATACGACGTCCGAGTCAGACGTGTGTCGACGTCGTTTCAAAGTATTTTTGGCAAAACTGCTGCTGACTGAGGTCTGACTTGGACGTCGTATGGACGGCGTATGCACGGCGTATGGGCGTTGTATTGCGGGTGCCCAGTGGGTAAAGACATATCTGTTGAATAGACACGTCGTTTACAACTAATGATGTGTTTTTTTTATACTTTATACTATACTATACTATACTATACTATACTATACTATACTACTATACTATACTATACTATACTACACTACTATACTATACTATACTATACTATACTATTATATTATATTATATTATATTATATTATATTATATTATATTATATTATATTATATTATATTATATTATATTATATTATATTATATTATATTATATTATATTATTATAAATGATATGACCTCATAACATTTTAAATATATTATTAATTAACAGGAGCAGTTAGGGGAGGGATGCTGTCCCCCCATGTACGTTGATGGCATGGGACTTGAACCTGCAAACTGTTTGTATCAGAGGCAACTGATCAAGCGCACCACACCACTGCGCCAACGCACCTTTGGGCCCTTAGCAGGTGTCTTCTAGTGTTTTTGACTTGCTTTTCTGTATTTTGGCCTTGAAAAGATTTATGTTCTACAATATTGAAGAATGGGACAACTGGGATTTGAATATGGAACCTCTTTGCAGAGAGTCTGATAACTATCCCATTACACCATCTCACACTGTCTTGTAGCAGGTGTCTTCTAGTAGTTTGGCCTGTACTCGTTTCCCTTTAAATGTTCATTGCCGCATTGACAATGCATTGGGCGCTTAAAGTTAAATATCTCCCAAACTACAAATGATTTCAAAGAAAATCTCAAGCATGCATGTCCACAGTAAGGTGAAATTTTTGAACTGTGAATGGAGTTTCTAGGTGAAAGTGTTTTTTTGAGGTCCCAAATTCCTCCATCGACCTCCATTATAAATCTCTGAACTTTTAAAGGAGTACAATTCTAAAACTATTAAACATTTCAAAGATTCCTTTTCAGGCAAACATGTCCACAGTAAGATGAACATTTTAAAGTATGAATGAGGTTACTAGGCGTAAGTATGTAGTTGTAAGCCTGCCTTTAAATGTCCATTGCCGCATCGACAATGAATGGGGCGCTTAAAGTTAAATATCTCCAAAACTACAAATGATTTCAAAAGAAAAAATCTCAAGCATGCATGTCCACAGTAAGGTGGAATTTTTGAACTGTGAATGGAGTTTCTAGGTGAACGTGTTTTTTTGAGGTCCCTATACCCTAACCCTAACCTTCCATCCGCCTCCATTCTAAATCTCTGAACTTTTAAATGAGTACAATTCTAAAACTATGCAACATTTCAAAGATTCCTTTTCAGGCAAACATGTCCAGAGTAAGATGAACATTTTAAAGTATGAATGAGGTTACTAGGCGTAAGTATGTAGTTGTAAGCCTGCCTTTAAATGTCCATTGCCGCATCGACAATGAATGGGGCGCTTAAAGTTAAATATCTCCAAAACTACAAATGATTTCAAAAGAAAAAATCTCAAGCATGCATGTCCACAGTAAGGTGGAATTTTTGAACTGTGAATGGAGTTTCTAGGTGAAAGTGTTTTTTTGAGGTCCCTATACCCTAACCCTAACCTTCCATCCGCCTCCATTCTAAATCTCTGAACTTTTAAATGAGTACAATTCTAAAACTATGCAACATTTCAAAGATTCCTTTTCAGGCAAACATGTCCAGAGTAAGATGAACATTTTAAAGTATGAATGAGGTTACTAGGCGTAAGTATGTAGTTGTAAGCCTGCCTTTAAATGTCCATTGCCGCATCGACAATGAATGGGGCGCTTAAAGTTAAATATCTCCAAAACTACAAATGATTTCAAAAGAAAAAATCTCAAGCATGCATGTCCACAGTAAGGTGGAATTTTTGAACTGTGAATGGAGTTTCTAGGTGAACGTGTTTTTTTGAGGTCCCTATACCCTAACCCTAACCTTCCATCCGCCTCCATTCTAAATCTCTGAACTTTTAAATGAGTACAATTCTAAAACTATGCAACATTTCAAAGATTCCTTTTCAGGCAAACATGTCCAGAGTAAGATGAACATTTTAAAGTATGAATGAGGTTACTAGGCGTAAGTATGTAGTTGTAAGCCTGCCTTTAAATGTCCATTGCCGCATCGACAATGAATGGGGCGCTTAAAGTTAAATATCTCCAAAACTACAAATGATTTCAAAAGAAAAAATCTCAAGCATGCATGTCCACAGTAAGGTGGAATTTTTGAACTGTGAATGGAGTTTCTAGGTGAACGTGTTTTTTTGAGGTCCCTATACCCTAACCCTAACCTTCCATCCGCCTCCATTCTAAATCTCTGAACTTTTAAAGGAGTACAATTCTAAAACTATGCAACATTTCAAAGATTCCTTTTCAGGCAAACATGTCCAGAGTAAGATGAACATTTTAAAGTATGAATGAGGTTACTAGGCGTAAGTATGTAGTTGTAAGCCTGCCTTTAAATGTCCATTGCCGCATCGACAATGAATGGGGCGCTTAAAGTTAAATATCTCCAAAACTACAAATGATTTCAAAAGAAAAAATCTCAAGCATGCATGTCCACAGTAAGGTGGAATTTTTGAACTGTGAATGGAGTTTCTAGGTGAAAGTGTTTTTTTGAGGTCCCAAATTCGTCCATCGACCTCCATTCTAAATCTCTGAACTTTTAAAGGAGTACAATTCTAAAACTATTAAACATTTCAAAGATTCCCTTTCAGGCAAACATGTCCACAGTAAGATGAACATTTTAAAGTTCGAATGGGGTTTCTATTCTATATATGACATTTTGAATCATTACAGTCAGTTCACCTTCTTTTGGGTCTTGAGTCGAACCAATTACTCCCGCGGAGACATCAAATTTCTCTGTTGGGCCTTGAGTTGGGACTCAAGGCCCAACAGAGAAATTTGATGTCTCCGCGGGAGTAATTGGTTCGACTCAAGACTCTTTTGGGTCTTGAGTCTTGGGAAAGAAAAAAAAAGTGTGCTAGTTGGATTTGAACCGGGAATCTTCTGGTTGCAAGTCCTGTATCTAAACCACTACACCACAGAGGCCCTTACATGTTCTGTTGACTTGCGTGGAATTTTCTGAAAGATTATATAAAGGTAAAAGCCCCAGGTAAAAGTTAGAAAGATGACCTTGCGAGATTTGAACTCAGGACCTTCAGTGTGTAAGGCCTGAATCTTAACCACTGCTCCACCATGGTACATACTTTCTATGGTCTCTTACACGCTGTTCAGTGAAAGATCAGATAAAGGTGCAAGAGTCAGGCATTTGTTGGAAACCTGTCCTGGTTGGATTTGAACCAGTAACCTTCTGGTTGCAGGTCCTATATCTAAACCACTGCACCACAGAGGTTCTGACTTGTTCTTTTAACTTAGCCTGGCAAAGTTTGTACCCTTTTCCCTTTAAATATCCATTGCCATTGACAATGCATTAGGCGCTTAAAGTTAAATATTTCAAAAACTACAAATCATTTCAAAGTAAAACATCTCAAGGATGCATGTCCACAGCAAGGGGGAATTTTGAACTGTGAATGGAGTTTCTAGGTGAAAGTGTTTTTTTGAGGTCCCAAAACCTTCCATCCGCCTCCATTCTAAATCTCTGAACTTTTAAAGGAGTACAATTCTAAAACTATTAAACATTTCAAAGATTACTTTTCAGGCAAACATGTCCACAGTAAGATGAACATTTTAAAGTATGAATGGGGTTACTAAGCGTAAGTATGTAGTTGTAAGCCTGCCTTTAAATGTCCATTGCCGCATCGACAATGAATGGGGCGCTTAAAGTTAAATATCTCCAAAACTACAAATGATTTCAAAAGAAAAAATCTCAAGCATGCATGTCCACAGTAAGGTGGAATTTTTGAACTGTGAATGGAGTTTCTAGGTGAACGTGTTTTTTTGAGGTCCCTATACCCTAACCCTAACCTTCCATCCGCCTCCATTCTAAATCTCTGAACTTTTAAATGAGTACAATTCTAAAACTATGCAACATTTCAAAGATTCCTTTTCAGGCAAACATGTCCAGAGTAAGATGAACATTTTAAAGTATGAATGAGGTTACTAGGCGTAAGTATGTAGTTGTAAGCCTGCCTTTAAATGTCCATTGCCGCATCGACAATGAATGGGGCGCTTAAAGTTAAATATCTCCAAAACTACAAATGATTTCAAAAGAAAAAATCTCAAGCATGCATGTCCACAGTAAGGTGGAATTTTTTAAATGTGAATGGAGTTTCTAGGTGAAAGTGTTTTTTTGAGGTCCCAAAACCTTCCATCCGCCTCCATTCTAAATCTCTGAACTTTTAAAGGACTACAATTCTAAAACTATGCAACATTTCAAAGATTCCTTTTCAGGCAAACATGTCCAGAGTAAGATGAACATTTTAAAGTATGAATGAGGTTACTAGGCGTAAGTATGTAGTTGTAAGCCTGCCTTTAAATGTCCATTGCCGCATCGACAATGAATGGGGCGCTTAAAGTTAAATATCTCCAAAACTACAAATGATTTCAAAAGAAAAAATCTCAAGCATGCATGTCCACAGTAAGGTGGAATTTCTGAACTGTGAATGGAGTTTCTAGGTGAAAGTGTTTTTTTGAGGTCCCAAATTCGTCCATCGACCTCCATTCTAAATCTCTGAACTTTTAAAGGAGTACAATTCTAAAACTATTAAACATTTCAAAGATTCCCTTTCAGGCAAACATGTCCACAGTAAGATGAACATTTTAAAG
Organism: Gymnoscopelus microlampas; assembly: GCF_963454915.1. Lineage (NCBI taxonomy): Eukaryota > Metazoa > Chordata > Actinopteri > Myctophiformes > Myctophidae > Gymnoscopelus > Gymnoscopelus microlampas. The sequence continues at coordinate 53,345,101 of NC_139939.1, read as the reverse complement.
TTCGAATGGGGTTTCTATTCTATATATGACATTTTGAATCATTACAGTCAGTTCACCTTCTTTTGGGTCTTGAGTCGAACCAATTACTCCCGCGGAGACATCAAATTTCTCTTTTGGGCCTTGAGTCCCAAGACTCAAGGCCCAAAAGAGAAATTTGATGTCTCCGCGGGAGTAATTGGTTCGACTCAAGACTCTTTTGGGTCTTGAGTCTTGGGAAAGAAAAAAAAAGTGTGCTAGTTGGATTTGAACCGGGAATCTTCTGGTTGCAAGTCCTGTATCTAAACCACTACACCACAGAGGTCCTTACATGTTCTGTTGACTTGCGTGGAATTTTCTGAAAGATTATATGAAGGTAAAAGCCCCAGGTAAAAGTTAGAAAGATGACCTTGCGAGATTTGAACTCAGGACCTTCAGTGTGTAAGGCCTGAATCTTAACCACTGCTCCACCATGGTACATACTTTCTATGGTCTCTTACACGCTGTTCAGTGAAAGATCAGATAAAGGTGCAAGAGTCAGGCATTTGTTGGAAACCTGTCCTGGTTGGATTTGAACCAGTAACCTTCTGGTTGCAGGTCCTATATCTAAACCACTGCACCACAGAGGTTCTGACTTGTTCTTTTAACTTAGCCTGGCAAAGTTTGTACCCTTTTCCCTTTAAATATCCATTGCCATTGACAATGCATTAGGCGCTTAAAGTTAAATATTTCAAAAACTACAAATCATTTCAAAGTAAAACATCTCAAGGATGCATGTCCACAGCAAGGGGGAATTTTGAACTGTGAATGGAGTTTCTAGGTGAAAGTGTTTTTTTGAGGTCCCAAAACCTTCCATCCGCCTCCATTCTAAATCTCTGAACTTTTAAAGGAGTACAATTCTAAAACTATTAAACATTTCAAAGATTACTTTTCAGGCAAACATGTCCACAGTAAGATGAACATTTTAAAGTATGAATGGGGTTACTAGGCGTAAGTATGTAGTTGTAAGCCTGCCTTTAAATGTCCATTGCCGCATCGACAATGAATGGGGCGCTTAAAGTTAAATATCTCCAAAACTACAAATGATTTCAAAAGAAAAAATCTCAAGCATGCATGTCTACAGTAAGGTGGAATTTTTGAACTGTGAATGGAGTTTCTAGGTGAACGTGTTTTTTTGAGGTCCCTATACCCTAACCCTAACCTTCCATCCGCCTCCATTCTAAATCTCTGAACTTTTAAATGAGTACAATTCTAAAACTATGCAACATTTTAAAGATTCCTTTTCAGGCAAACATGTCCAGAGTAAGATGAACATTTTAAAGTATGAATGAGGTTACTAGGCGTAAGTATGTAGTTGTAAGCCTGCCTTTAAATGTCCATTGCCGCATCGACAATGAATGGGGCGCTTAAAGTTAAATATCTCCAAAACTACAAATGATTTCAAAAGAAAAAATCTCAAGCATGCATGTCCACAGTAAGGTGGATTTTTTTAAATGTGAATGGAGTTTCTAGGTGAAAGTGTTTTTTTGAGGTCCCAAAACCTTCCATCCGCCTCCATTCTAAATCTCTGAACTTTTAAAGGAGTACAATTCTAAAACTATGCAACATTTCAAAGATTCCTTTTCAGGCAAACATGTCCAGAGTAAGATGAACATTTTAAAGTATGAATGAGGTTACTAGGCGTAAGTATGTAGTTGTAAGCCTGCCTTTAAATGTCCATTGCCGCATCGACAATGAATGGGGCGCTTAAAGTTAAATATCTCCAAAACTACAAATGATTTCAAAAGAAAAAATCTCAAGCATGCATGTCCACAGTAAGGTGGAATTTTTGAACTGTGAATGGAGTTTCTAGGTGAAAGTGTTTTTTTGAGGTCCCAAATTCGTCCATCGACCTCCATTCTAAATCTCTGAACTTTTAAAGGAGTACAATTCTAAAACTATTAAACATTTCAAAGATTCCCTTTCAGGCAAACATGTCCACAGTAAGATGAACATTTTAAAGTTCGAATGGGGTTTCTATTCTATATATGACATTTTGAATCATTACAGTCAGTTCACCTTCTTTTGGGTCTTGAGTCGAACCAATTACTCCCGCGGAGACATCAAATTTCTCTTTTGGGCCTTGAGTCCCAAGACTCAAGGCCCAAAAGAGAAATTTGATGTCTCCGCGGGAGTAATTGGTTCGACTCAAGACTCTTTTGGGTCTTGAGTCTTGGGAAAGAAAAAAAAAGTGTGCTAGTTGGATTTGAACCGGGAATCTTCTGGTTGCAAGTCCTGTATCTAAACCACTACACCACAGAGGTCCTTACATGTTCTGTTGACTTGCGTGGAATTTTCTGAAAGATTATATGAAGGTAAAAGCCCCAGGTAAAAGTTAGAAAGATGACCTTGCGAGATTTGAACTCAGGACCTTCAGTGTGTAAGGCCTGAATCTTAACCACTGCTCCACCATGGTACATACTTTCTATGGTCTCTTACACGCTCTTCAGTGAAAGATCAGATAAAGGTGCAAGAGTCAGGCATTTGTTGGAAACCTGTCCTGGTTGGATTTGAACCAGTAACCTTCTGGTTGCAGGTCCTATATCTAAACCACTGCACCACAGAGGTTCTGACTTGTTCTTTTAACTTAGCCTGGCAAAGTTTGTACCCTTTTCCCTTTAAATATCCATTGCCATTGACAATGCATTAGGCGCTTAAAGTTAAATATTTCAAAAACTACAAATCATTTCAAAGTAAAACATCTCAAGGATGCATGTCCACAGCAAGGGGGAATTTTGAACTGTGAATGGAGTTTCTAGGTGAAAGTGTTTTTTTGAGGTCCCAAAACCTTCCATCCGCCTCCATTCTAAATCTCTGAACTTTTAAAGGAGTACAATTCTAAAACTATTAAACATTTCAAAGATGACTTTTCAGGCAAACATGTCCACAGTAAGATGAACATTTTAAAGTATGAATGGGGTTACTAGGCGTAAGTATGTAGTTGTAAGCCTGCCTTTAAATGTCCATTGCCGCATCGACAATGAATGGGGCGCTTAAAGTTAAATATCTCCAAAACTACAAATGATTTCAAAAGAAAAAATCTCAAGCATGCATGTCCACAGTAAGGTGGAATTTTTGAACTGTGAATGGAGTTTCTAGGTGAACGTGTTTTTTTGAGGTCCCTATACCCTAACCCTAACCTTCCATCCGCCTCCATTCTAAATCTCTGAACTTTTAAATGAGTACAATTCTAAAACTATGCAACATTTCAAAGATTCCTTTTCAGGCAAACATGTCCAGAGTAAGATGAACATTTTAAAGTATGAATGAGGTTACTAGGCGTAAGTATGTAGTTGTAAGCCTGCCTTTAAATGTCCATTGCCGCATCGACAATGAATGGGGCGCTTAAAGTTAAATATCTCCAAAACTACAAATGATTTCAAAAGAAAAAATCTCAAGCATGCATGTCCACAGTAAGGTGGAATTTTTGAACTGTGAATGGAGTTTCTAGGTGAAAGTGTTTTTTTGAGGTCCCAAAACCTTCCATCCGCCTCCATTCTAAATCTCTGAACTTTTAAAGGAGTACAATTCTAAAACTATGCAACATTTCAAAGATTCCTTTTCAGGCAAACATGTCCAGAGTAAGATGAACATTTTAAAGTATGAATGAGGTTACTAGGCGTAAGTATGTAGTTGTAAGCCTGCCTTTAAATGTCCATTGCCGCATCGACAATGAATGGGGCGCTTAAAGTTAAATATCTCCAAAACTACAAATGATTTCAAAAGAAAAAATCTCAAGCATGCATGTCCACAGTAAGGTGGAATTTTTGAACTGTGAATGGAGTTTCTAGGTGAAAGTGTTTTTTTGAGGTCCCAAATTCGTCCATCGACCTCCATTCTAAATCTCTGAACTTTTAAAGGAGTACAATTCTAAAACTATTAAACATTTCAAAGATTCCCTTTCAGGCAAACATGTCCACAGTAAGATGAACATTTTAAAGTTCGAATGGGGTTTCTATTCTATATATGACATTTTGAATCATTACAGTCAGTTCACCTTCTTTTGGGTCTTGAGTCGAACCAATTACTCCCGCGGAGACATCAAATTTCTCTTTTGGGCCTTGAGTCCCAAGACTCAAGGCCCAAAAGAGAAATTTGATGTCTCCGCGGGAGTAATTGGTTCGACTCAAGACTCTTTTGGGTCTTGAGTCTTGGGAAAGAAAAAAAAAGTGTGCTAGTTGGATTTGAACCGGGAATCTTCTGGTTGCAAGTCCTGTATCTAAACCACTACACCACAGAGGTCCTTACATGTTCTGTTGACTTGCGTGGAATTTTCTGAAAGATTATATGAAGGTAAAAGCCCCAGGTAAAAGTTAGAAAGATGACCTTGCGAGATTTTAACTCAGGACCTTCAGTGTGTAAGGCCTGAATCTTAACCACTGCTCCACCATGGTACATACTTTCTATGGTCTCTTACACGCTCTTCAGTGAAAGATCAGATAAAGGTGCAAGAGTCAGGCATTTGTTGGAAACCTGTCCTGGTTGGATTTGAACCAGTAACGTTCTGGTTGCAGGTCCTATATCTAAACCACTGCACCACAGAGGTTCTGACTTGTTCTTTTAACTTAGCCTGGCAAAGTTTGTACCCTTTTCCCTTTAAATATCCATTGCCATTGACAATGCATTAGGCGCTTAAAGTTAAATATTTCAAAAACTACAAATCATTTCAAAGTAAAACATCTCAAGGATGCATGTCCACAGCAAGGGGGAATTTTGAACTGTGAATGGAGTTTCTAGGTGAAAGTGTTTTTTTGAGGTCCCAAAACCTTCCATCCGCCTCCATTCTAAATCTCTGAACTTTTAAAGGAGTACAATTCTAAAACTATTAAACATTTCAAAGATGACTTTTCAGGCAAACATGTCCACAGTAAGATGAACATTTTAAAGTATGAATGGGGTTACTAGGCGTAAGTATGTAGTTGTAAGCCTGCCTTTAAATGTCCATTGCCGCATCGACAATGAATGGGGCGCTTAAAGTTAAATATCTCCAAAACTACAAATGATTTCAAAAGAAAAAATCTCAAGCATGCATGTCCACAGTAAGGTGGAATTTTTGAACTGTGAATGGAGTTTCTAGGTGAACGTGTTTTTTTGAGGTCCCTATACCCTAACCCTAACCTTCCATCCGCCTCCATTCTAAATCTCTGAACTTTTAAATGAGTACAATTCTAAAACTATGCAACATTTCAAAGATTCCTTTTCAGGCAAACATGTCCAGAGTAAGATGAACATTTTAAAGTATGAATGAGGTTACTAGGCGTAAGTATGTAGTTGTAAGCCTGCCTTTAAATGTCCATTGCCGCATCGACAATGAATGGGGCGCTTAAAGTTAAATATCTCCAAAACTACAAATGATTTCAAAAGAAAAAATCTCAAGCATGCATGTCCACAGTAAGGTGGAATTTTTGAACTGTGAATGGAGTTTCTAGGTGAAAGTGTTTTTTTGAGGTCCCAAAACCTTCCATCCGCCTCCATTCTAAATCTCTGAACTTTTAAAGGAGTACAATTCTAAAACTATGCAACATTTCAAAGATTCCTTTTCAGGCAAACATGTCCAGAGTAAGATGAACATTTTAAAGTATGAATGAGGTTACTAGGCGTAAGTATGTAGTTGTAAGCCTGCCTTTAAATGTCCATTGCCGCATCGACAATGAATGGGGCGCTTAAAGTTAAATATCTCCAAAACTACAAATGATTTCAAAAGAAAAAATCTCAAGCATGCATGTCCACAGTAAGGTGGAATTTTTGAACTGTGAATGGAGTTTCTAGGTGAAAGTGTTTTTTTGAGGTCCCAAATTCGTCCATCGACCTCCATTCTAAATCTCTGAACTTTTAAAGGAGTACAATTCTAAAACTATTAAACATTTCAAAGATTCCCTTTCAGGCAAACATGTCCACAGTAAGATGAACATTTTAAAGTTCGAATGGGGTTTCTATTCTATATATGACATTTTGAATCATTACAGTCAGTTCACCTTCTTTTGGGTCTTGAGTCGAACCAATTACTCCCGCGGAGACATCAAATTTCTCTTTTGGGCCTTGAGTCCCAAGACTCAAGGCCCAAAAGAGAAATTTGATGTCTCCGCGGGAGTAATTGGTTCGACTCAAGACTCTTTTGGGTCTTGAGTCTTGGGAAAGAAAAAAAAAGTGTGCTAGTTGGATTTGAACCGGGAATCTTCTGGTTGCAAGTCCTGTATCTAAACCACTACACCACAGAGGTCCTTACATGTTCTGTTGACTTGCGTGGAATTTTCTGAAAGATTATATGAAGGTAAAAGCCCCAGGTAAAAGTTAGAAAGATGACCTTGCGAGATTTTAACTCAGGACCTTCAGTGTGTAAGGCCTGAATCTTAACCACTGCTCCACCATGGTACATACTTTCTATGGTCTCTTACACGCTCTTCAGTGAAAGATCAGATAAAGGTGCAAGAGTCAGGCATTTGTTGGAAACCTGTCCTGGTTGGATTTGAACCAGTAACCTTCTGGTTGCAGGTCCTATATCTAAACCACTGCACCACAGAGGTTCTGACTTGTTCTTTTAACTTAGCCTGGCAAAGTTTGTACCCTTTTCCCTTTAAATATCCATTGCCATTGACAATGCATTAGGCGCTTAAAGTTAAATATTTCAAAAACTACAAATCATTTCAAAGTAAAACATCTCAAGGATGCATGTCCACAGCAAGGGGGAATTTTGAACTGTGAATGGAGTTTCTAGGTGAAAGTGTTTTTTTGAGGTCCCAAAACCTTCCATCCGCCTCCATTCTAAATCTCTGAACTTTTAAAGGAGTACAATTCTAAAACTATTAAACATTTCAAAGATGACTTTTCAGGCAAACATGTCCACAGTAAGATGAACATTTTAAAGTATGAATGGGGTTACTAGGCGTAAGTATGTAGTTGTAAGCCTGCCTTTAAATGTCCATTGCCGCATCGACAATGAATGGGGCGCTTAAAGTTAAATATCTCCAAAACTACAAATGATTTCAAAAGAAAAAATCTCAAGCATGCATGTCCACAGTAAGGTGGAATTTTTGAACTGTGAATGGAGTTTCTAGGTGAACGTGTTTTTTTGAGGTCCCTATACCCTAACCCTAACCTTCCATCCGCCTCCATTCTAAATCTCTGAACTTTTAAATGAGTACAATTCTAAAACTATGCAACATTTCAAAGATTCCTTTTCAGGCAAACATGTCCAGAGTAAGATGAACATTTTAAAGTATGAATGAGGTTACTAGGCGTAAGTATGTAGTTGTAAGCCTGCCTTTAAATGTCCATTGCCGCATCGACAATGAATGGGGCGCTTAAAGTTAAATATCTCCAAAACTACAAATGATTTCAAAAGAAAAAATCTCAAGCATGCATGTCCACAGTAAGGTGGAATTTTTGAACTGTGAATGGAGTTTCTAGGTGAAAGTGTTTTTTTGAGGTCCCAAAACCTTCCATCCGCCTCCATTCTAAATCTCTGAACTTTTAAAGGAGTACAATTCTAAAACTATGCAACATTTCAAAGATTCCTTTTCAGGCAAACATGTCCAGAGTAAGATGAACATTTTAAAGTATGAATGAGGTTACTAGGCGTAAGTATGTAGTTGTAAGCCTGCCTTTAAATGTCCATTGCCGCATCGACAATGAATGGGGCGCTTAAAGTTAAATATCTCCAAAACTACAAATGATTTCAAAAGAAAAAATCTCAAGCATGCATGTCCACAGTAAGGTGGAATTTTTGAACTGTGAATGGAGTTTCTAGGTGAAAGTGTTTTTTTGAGGTCCCAAATTCGTCCATCGACCTCCATTCTAAATCTCTGAACTTTTAAAGGAGTACAATTCTAAAACTATTAAACATTTCAAAGATTCCCTTTCAGGCAAACATGTCCACAGTAAGATGAACATTTTAAAGTTCGAATGGGGTTTCTATTCTATATATGACATTTTGAATCATTACAGTCAGTTCACCTTCTTTTGGGTCTTGAGTCGAACCAATTACTCCCGCGGAGACATCAAATTTCTCTTTTGGGCCTTGAGTCCCAAGACTCAAGGCCCAAAAGAGAAATTTGATGTCTCCGCGGGAGTAATTGGTTCGACTCAAGACTCTTTTGGGTCTTGAGTCTTGGGAAAGAAAAAAAAAGTGTGCTAGTTGGATTTGAACCGGGAATCTTCTGGTTGCAAGTCCTGTATCTAAACCACTACACCACAGAGGTCCTTACATGTTCTGTTGACTTGCGTGGAATTTTCTGAAAGATTATATGAAGGTAAAAGCCCCAGGTAAAAGTTAGAAAGATGACCTTGCGAGATTTTAACTCAGGACCTTCAGTGTGTAAGGCCTGAATCTTAACCACTGCTCCACCATGGTACATACTTTCTATGGTCTCTTACACGCTCTTCAGTGAAAGATCAGATAAAGGTGCAAGAGTCAGGCATTTGTTGGAAACCTGTCCTGGTTGGATTTGAACCAGTAACCTTCTGGTTGCAGGTCCTATATCTAAACCACTGCACCACAGAGGTTCTGACTTGTTCTTTTAACTTAGCCTGGCAAAGTTTGTACCCTTTTCCCTTTAAATATCCATTGCCATTGACAATGCATTAGGCGCTTAAAGTTAAATATTTCAAAAACTACAAATCATTTCAAAGTAAAACATCTCAAGGATGCATGTCCACAGCAAGGGGGAATTTTGAACTGTGAATGGAGTTTCTAGGTGAAAGTGTTTTTTTGAGGTCCCAAAACCTTCCATCCGCCTCCATTCTAAATCTCTGAACTTTTAAAGGAGTACAATTCTAAAACTATTAAACATTTCAAAGATGACTTTTCAGGCAAACATGTCCACAGTAAGATGAACATTTTAAAGTATGAATGGGGTTACTAGGCGTAAGTATGTAGTTGTAAGCCTGCCTTTAAATGTCCATTGCCGCATCGACAATGAATGGGGCGCTTAAAGTTAAATATCTCCAAAACTACAAATGATTTCAAAAGAAAAAATCTCAAGCATGCATGTCCACAGTAAGGTGGAATTTTTGAACTGTGAATGGAGTTTCTAGGTGAACGTGTTTTTTTGAGGTCCCTATACCCTAACCCTAACCTTCCATCCGCCTCCATTCTAAATCTCTGAACTTTTAAATGAGTACAATTCTAAAACTATGCAACATTTCAAAGATTCCTTTTCAGGCAAACATGTCCAGAGTAAGATGAACATTTTAAAGTATGAATGAGGTTACTAGGCGTAAGTATGTAGTTGTAAGCCTGCCTTTAAATGTCCATTGCCGCATCGACAATGAATGGGGCGCTTAAAGTTAAATATCTCCAAAACTACAAATGATTTCAAAAGAAAAAATCTCAAGCATGCATGTCCACAGTAAGGTGGAATTTTTGAACTGTGAATGGAGTTTCTAGGTGAAAGTGTTTTTTTGAGGTCCCAAAACCTTCCATCCGCCTCCATTCTAAATCTCTGAACTTTTAAAGGAGTACAATTCTAAAACTATGCAACATTTCAAAGATTCCTTTTCAGGCAAACATGTCCAGAGTAAGATGAACATTTTAAAGTATGAATGAGGTTACTAGGCGTAAGTATGTAGTTGTAAGCCTGCCTTTAAATGTCCATTGCCGCATCGACAATGAATGGGGCGCTTAAAGTTAAATATCTCCAAAACTACAAATGATTTCAAAAGAAAAAATCTCAAGCATGCATGTCCACAGTAAGGTGGAATTTTTGAACTGTGAATGGAGTTTCTAGGTGAAAGTGTTTTTTTGAGGTCCCAAATTCGTCCATCGACCTCCATTCTAAATCTCTGAACTTTTAAAGGAGTACAATTCTAAAACTATTAAACATTTCAAAGATTCCCTTTCAGGCAAACATGTCCACAGTAAGATGAACATTTTAAAGTTCGAATGGGGTTTCTATTCTATATATGACATTTTGAATCATTACAGTCAGTTCACCTTCTTTTGGGTCTTGAGTCGAACCAATTACTCCCGCGGAGACATCAAATTTCTCTTTTGGGCCTTGAGTCCCAAGACTCAAGGCCCAAAAGAGAAATTTGATGTCTCCGCGGGAGTAATTGGTTCGACTCAAGACTCTTTTGGGTCTTGAGTCTTGGGAAAGAAAAAAAAAGTGTGCTAGTTGGATTTGAACCGGGAATCTTCTGGTTGCAAGTCCTGTATCTAAACCACTACACCACAGAGGTCCTTACATGTTCTGTTGACTTGCGTGGAATTTTCTGAAAGATTATATGAAGGTAAAAGCCCCAGGTAAAAGTTAGAAAGATGACCTTGCGAGATTTGAACTCAGGACCTTCAGTGTGTAAGGCCTGAATCTTAACCACTGCTCCACCATGGTACATACTTTCTATGGTCTCTTACACGCTCTTCAGTGAAAGATCAGATAAAGGTGCAAGAGTCAGGCATTTGTTGGAAACCTGTCCTGGTTGGATTTGAACCAGTAACCTTCTGGTTGCAGGTCCTATATCTAAACCACTGCACCACAGAGGTTCTGACTTGTTCTTTTAACTTAGCCTGGCAAAGTTTGTACCCTTTTCCCTTTAAATATCCATTGCCATTGACAATGCATTAGGCGCTTAAAGTTAAATATTTCAAAAACTACAAATCATTTCAAAGTAAAACATCTCAAGGATGCATGTCCACAGCAAGGGGGAATTTTGAACTGTGAATGGAGTTTCTAGGTGAAAGTGTTTTTTTGAGGTCCCAAAACCTTCCATCCGCCTCCATTCTAAATCTCTGAACTTTTAAAGGAGTACAATTCTAAAACTATTAAACATTTCAAAGATGACTTTTCAGGCAAACATGTCCACAGTAAGATGAACATTTTAAAGTATGAATGGGGTTACTAGGCGTAAGTATGTAGTTGTAAGCCTGCCTTTAAATGTCCATTGCCGCATCGACAATGAATGGGGCGCTTAAAGTTAAATATCTCCAAAACTACAAATGATTTCAAAAGAAAAAATCTCAAGCATGCATGTCCACAGTAAGGTGGAATTTTTGAACTGTGAATGGAGTTTCTAGGTGAACGTGTTTTTTTGAGGTCCCTATACCCTAACCCTAACCTTCCATCCGCCTCCATTCTAAATCTCTGAACTTTTAAATGAGTACAATTCTAAAACTATGCAACATTTCAAAGATTCCTTTTCAGGCAAACATGTCCAGAGTAAGATGAACATTTTAAAGTATGAATGAGGTTACTAGGCGTAAGTATGTAGTTGTAAGCCTGCCTTTAAATGTCCATTGCCGCATCGACAATGAATGGGGCGCTTAAAGTTAAATATCTCCAAAACTACAAATGATTTCAAAAGAAAAAATCTCAAGCATGCATGTCCACAGTAAGGTGGAATTTTTGAACTGTGAATGGAGTTTCTAGGTGAAAGTGTTTTTTTGAGGTCCCAAAACCTTCCATCCGCCTCCATTCTAAATCTCTGAACTTTTAAAGGAGTACAATTCTAAAACTATGCAACATTTCAAAGATTCCTTTTCAGGCAAACATGTCCAGAGTAAGATGAACATTTTAAAGTATGAATGAGGTTACTAGGCGTAAGTATGTAGTTGTAAGCCTGCCTTTAAATGTCCATTGCCGCATCGACAATGAATGGGGCGCTTAAAGTTAAATATCTCCAAAACTACAAATGATTTCAAAAGAAAAAATCTCAAGCATGCATGTCCACAGTAAGGTGGAATTTTTGAACTGTGAATGGAGTTTCTAGGTGAAAGTGTTTTTTTGAGGTCCCAAATTCGTCCATCGACCTCCATTCTAAATCTCTGAACTTTTAAAGGAGTACAATTCTAAAACTATTAAACATTTCAAAGATTCCCTTTCAGGCAAACATGTCCACAGTAAGATGAACATTTTAAAGTTCGAATGGGGTTTCTATTCTATATATGACATTTTGAATCATTACAGTCAGTTCACCTTCTTTTGGGTCTTGAGTCGAACCAATTACTCCCGCGGAGACATCAAATTTCTCTTTTGGGCCTTGAGTCCCAAGACTCAAGGCCCAAAAGAGAAATTTGATGTCTCCGCGGGAGTAATTGGTTCGACTCAAGACTCTTTTGGGTCTTGAGTCTTGGGAAAGAAAAAAAAAGTGTGCTAGTTGGATTTGAACCGGGAATCTTCTGGTTGCAAGTCCTGTATCTAAACCACTACACCACAGAGGTCCTTACATGTTCTGTTGACTTGCGTGGAATTTTCTGAAAGATTATATGAAGGTAAAAGCCCCAGGTAAAAGTTAGAAAGATGACCTTGCGAGATTTTAACTCAGGACCTTCAGTGTGTAAGGCCTGAATCTTAACCACTGCTCCACCATGGTACATACTTTCTATGGTCTCTTACACGCTCTTCAGTGAAAGATCAGATAAAGGTGCAAGAGTCAGGCATTTGTTGGAAACCTGTCCTGGTTGGATTTGAACCAGTAACCTTCTGGTTGCAGGTCCTATATCTAAACCACTGCACCACAGAGGTTCTGACTTGTTCTTTTAACTTAGCCTGGCAAAGTTTGTACCCTTTTCCCTTTAAATATCCATTGCCATTGACAATGCATTAGGCGCTTAAAGTTAAATATTTCAAAAACTACAAATCATTTCAAAGTAAAACATCTCAAGGATGCATGTCCACAGCAAGGGGGAATTTTGAACTGTGAATGGAGTTTCTAGGTGAAAGTGTTTTTTTGAGGTCCCAAAACCTTCCATCCGCCTCCATTCTAAATCTCTGAACTTTTAAAGGAGTACAATTCTAAAACTATTAAACATTTCAAAGATGACTTTTCAGGCAAACATGTCCACAGTAAGATGAACATTTTAAAGTATGAATGGGGTTACTAGGCGTAAGTATGTAGTTGTAAGCCTGCCTTTAAATGTCCATTGCCGCATCGACAATGAATGGGGCGCTTAAAGTTAAATATCTCCAAAACTACAAATGATTTCAAAAGAAAAAATCTCAAGCATGCATGTCCACAGTAAGGTGGAATTTTTGAACTGTGAATGGAGTTTCTAGGTGAACGTGTTTTTTTGAGGTCCCTATACCCTAACCCTAACCTTCCATCCGCCTCCATTCTAAATCTCTGAACTTTTAAATGAGTACAATTCTAAAACTATGCAACATTTCAAAGATTCCTTTTCAGGCAAACATGTCCAGAGTAAGATGAACATTTTAAAGTATGAATGAGGTTACTAGGCGTAAGTATGTAGTTGTAAGCCTGCCTTTAAATGTCCATTGCCGCATCGACAATGAATGGGGCGCTTAAAGTTAAATATCTCCAAAACTACAAATGATTTCAAAAGAAAAAATCTCAAGCATGCATGTCCACAGTAAGGTGGAATTTCTGAACTGTGAATGGAGTTTCTAGGTGAAAGTGTTTTTTTGAGGTCCCAAATTCGTCCATCGACCTCCATTCTAAATCTCTGAACTTTTAAAGGAGTACAATTCTAAAACTATTAAACATTTCAAAGATTCCCTTTCAGGCAAACATGTCCACAGTAAGATGAACATTTTAAAGTTCGAATGGGGTTTCTATTCTATATATGACATTTTGAATCATTACAGTCAGTTCACCTTCTTTTGGGTCTTGAGTCGAACCAATTACTCCCGCGGAGACATCAAATTTCTCTTTTGGGCCTTGAGTCCCAAGACTCAAGGCCCAAAAGAGAAATTTGATGTCTCCGCGGGAGTAATTGGTTCGACTCAAGACTCTTTTGGGTCTTGAGTCTTGGGAAAGAAAAAAAAAGTGTGCTAGTTGGATTTGAACCGGGAATCTTCTGGTTGCAAGTCCTGTATCTAAACCACTACACCACAGAGGTCCTTACATGTTCTGTTGACTTGCGTGGAATTTTCTGAAAGATTATATGAAGGTAAAAGCCCCAGGTAAAAGTTAGAAAGATGACCTTGCGAGATTTGAACTCAGGACCTTCAGTGTGTAAGGCCTGAATCTTAACCACTGCTCCACCATGGTACATACTTTCTATGGTCTCTTACACGCTGTTCAGTGAAAGATCAGATAAAGGTGCAAGAGTCAGGCATTTGTTGGAAACCTGTCCTGGTTGGATTTGAACCAGTAACCTTCTGGTTGCAGGTCCTATATCTAAACCACTGCACCACAGAGGTTCTGACTTGTTCTTTTAACTTAGCCTGGCAAAGTTTGTACCCTTTTCCCTTTAAATATCCATTGCCCATTGCCAAACATGTCCAGAGTAAGATGAACATTTTAAAGTATGAATGAGGTTACTAGGCGTAAGTATGTAGTTGTAAGCCTGCCTTTAAATGTCCATTGCCGCATCGACAATGAATGGGGCGCTTAAAGTTAAATATCTCCAAAACTACAAATGATTTCAAAAGAAAAAATCTCAAGCATGCATGTCCACAGTAAGGTGGAATTTTTGAACTGTGAATGGAGTTTCTAGGTGAAAGTGTTTTTTTGAGGTCCCAAATTCGTCCATCGACCTCCATTCTAAATCTCTGAACTTTTAAAGGAGTACAATTCTAAAACTATTAAACATTTCAAAGATTCCCTTTCAGGCAAACATGTCCACAGTAAGATGAACATTTTAAAGTTCGAATGGGGTTTCTATTCTATATATGACATTTTGAATCATTACAGTCAGTTCACCTTCTTTTGGGTCTTGAGTCGAACCAATTACTCCCGCGGAGACATCAAATTTCTCTTTTGGGCCTTGAGTTGGGACTCAAGGCCCAACAGAGAAATTTGATGTCTCCGCGGGAGTAATTGGATCGACTCAAGACTCTTTTGGGTCTTGAGTCTTGGGAAAGAAAAAAAAAGTGTGCTAGTTGGATTTGAACCGGGAATCTTCTGGTTGCAAGTCCTGTATCTAAACCACTACACCACAGAGGTCCTTACATGTTCTGTTGACTTGCGTGGAATTTTCTGAAAGATTATATAAAGGTAAAAGCCCCAGGTAAAAGTTAGAAAGATGACCTTGCGAGATTTGAACTCAGGACCTTCAGTGTGTAAGGCCTGAATCTTAACCACTGCTCCACCATGGTACATACTTTCGATGGTCTCTTACACGCTGTTCAGTGAAAGATCAGATAAAGGTGCAAGAGTCAGGCATTTGTTGGAAACCTGTCCTGGTTGGATTTGAACCAGTAACCTTCTGGTTGCAGGTCCTATATCTAAACCACTGCACCACAGAGGTTCTGACTTGTTCTTTTAACTTAGCCTGGCAAAGTTTGTACCCTTTTCCCTTTAAATATCCATTGCCATTGACAATGCATTAGGCGCTTAAAGTTAAATATTTCAAAAACTACAAATCATTTCAAAGTAAAACATCTCAAGGATGCATGTCCACAGCAAGGGGGAATTTTGAACTGTGAATGGAGTTTCTAGGTGAAAGTGTTTTTTTGAGGTCCCAAAACCTTCCATGGACCTCCATTCTAAATCTCTGAACTTTTAAAGGAGTACAATTCTAAAACTATTAAACATTTCAAAGATTCCCTTTCAGGCAAACATGTCCACAGTAAGATGAACATTTTAAAGTTCGAATGGGGTTTCTATTCTATATATGACATTTTGAATCATTACAGTCAGTTCACCTTCTTTTGGGTCTTGAGTCGAACCAATTACTCCCGCGGAGACATCAAATTTCTCTTTTGGGCCTTGAGTTGGGACTCAAGGCCCAACAGAGAAATTTGATGTCTCCGCGGCAGTAATTGGTTCGACTCAAGACTCTTTTGGGTCTTGAGTCTTGGGAAAGAAAAAAAAAGTGTGCTAGTTGGATTTGAACCGGGAATCTTCTGGTTGCAAGTCCTGTATCTAAACCACTACACCACAGAGGTCCTTACATGTTCTGTTGACTTGCGTGGAATTTTCTGAAAGATTATATAAAGGTAAAAGCCCCAGGTAAAAGTTAGAAAGATGACCCGCTTTTAACTTAGCCTGGCAAAGTTTGTACCCTTTTCCCTTTAAATATCCATTGCCATTGACAATGCATTAGGCGCTTAAAGTTAAATATTTCAAAAACTACAAATCATTTCAAAGTAAAACATCTCAAGGATGCATGTCCACAGCAAGGGGGAATTTTGAACTGTGAATGGAGTTTCTAGGTGAAAGTGTTTTTTTGAGGTCCCAAAACCTTCCATCCGCCTCCATTCTAAATCTCTGAACTTTTAAAGGAGTACAATTCTAAAACTATTAAACATTTCAAAGATTACTTTTCAGGCAAACATGTCCACAGTAAGATGAACATTTTAAAGTATGAATGGGGTTACTAGGCGTAAGTATGTAGTTGTAAGCCTGCCTTTAAATGTCCATTGCCGCATCGACAATGAATGGGGCGCTTAAAGTTAAATATCTCCAAAACTACAAATGATTTCAAAAGAAAAAATCTCAAGCATGCATGTCCACAGTAAGGTGGAATTTTTGAACTGTGAATGGAGTTTCTAGGTGAACGTGTTTTTTTGAGGTCCCTATACCCTAACCCTAACCTTCCATCCGCCTCCATTCTAAATCTCTGAACTTTTAAATGAGTACAATTCTAAAACTATGCAACATTTCAAAGATTCCTTTTCAGGCAAACATGTCCAGAGTAAGATGAACATTTTAAAGTATGAATGAGGTTACTAGGCGTAAGTATGTAGTTGTAAGCCTGCCTTTAAATGTCCATTGCCGCATCGACAATGAATGGGGCGCTTAAAGTTAAATATCTCCAAAACTACAAATGATTTCAAAAGAAAAAATCTCAAGCATGCATGTCCACAGTAAGGTGGAATTTTTGAACTGTGAATGGAGTTTCTAGGTGAAAGTGTTTTTTTGAGGTCCCAAATTCGTCCATCGACCTCCATTCTAAATCTCTGAACTTTTAAAGGAGTACAATTCTAAAACTATTAAACATTTCAAAGATTCCCTTTCAGGCAAACATGTCCACAGTAAGATGAACATTTTAAAGTTCGAATGGGGTTTCTATTCTATATATGACATTTTGAATCATTACAGTCAGTTCACCTTCTTTTGGGTCTTGAGTCGAACCAATTACTCCCGCGGAGACATCAAATTTCTCTTTTGGGCCTTGAGTCCCAAGACTCAAGGCCCAAAAGAGAAATTTGATGTCTCCGCGGGAGTAATTGGTTCGACTCAAGACTCTTTTGGGTCTTGAGTCTTGGGAAAGAAAAAAAAAGTGTGCTAGTTGGATTTGAACCGGGAATCTTCTGGTTGCAAGTCCTGTATCTAAACCACTACACCACAGAGGTCCTTACATGTTCTGTTGACTTGCGTGGAATTTTCTGAAAGATTATATGAAGGTAAAAGCCCCAGGTAAAAGTTAGAAAGATGACCTTGCGAGATTTGAACTCAGGACCTTCAGTGTGTAAGGCCTGAATCTTAACCACTGCTCCACCATGGTACATACTTTCTATGGTCTCTTACACGCTGTTCAGTGAAAGATCAGATAAAGGTGCAAGAGTCAGGCATTTGTTGGAAACCTGTCCTGGTTGGATTTGAACCAGTAACCTTCTGGTTGCAGGTCCTATATCTAAACCACTGCACCACAGAGGTTCTGACTTGTTCTTTTAACTTAGCCTGGCAAAGTTTGTACCCTTTTCCCTTTAAATATCCATTGCCCATTGCCAAACATGTCCAGAGTAAGATGAACATTTTAAAGTATGAATGAGGTTACTAGGCGTAAGTATGTAGTTGTAAGCCTGCCTTTAAATGTCCATTGCCGCATCGACAATGAATGGGGCGCTTAAAGTTAAATATCTCCAAAACTACAAATGATTTCAAAAGAAAAAATCTCAAGCATGCATGTCCACAGTAAGGTGGAATTTTTGAACTGTGAATGGAGTTTCTAGGTGAAAGTGTTTTTTTGAGGTCCCAAATTCGTCCATCGACCTCCATTCTAAATCTCTGAACTTTTAAAGGAGTACAATTCTAAAACTATTAAACATTTCAAAGATTCCCTTTCAGGCAAACATGTCCACAGTAAGATGAACATTTTAAAGTTCGAATGGGGTTTCTATTCTATATATGACATTTTGAATCATTACAGTCAGTTCACCTTCTTTTGGGTCTTGAGTCGAACCAATTACTCCCGCGGAGACATCAAATTTCTCTTTTGGGCCTTGAGTCCCAAGACTCAAGGCCCAAAAGAGAAATTTGATGTCTCCGCGGGAGTAATTGGTTCGACTCAAGACTCTTTTGGGTCTTGAGTCTTGGGAAAGAAAAAAAAAGTGTGCTAGTTGGATTTGAACCGGGAATCTTCTGGTTGCAAGTCCTGTATCTAAACCACTACACCACAGAGGTCCTTACATGTTCTGTTGACTTGCGTGGAATTTTCTGAAAGATTATATGAAGGTAAAAGCCCCAGGTAAAAGTTAGAAAGATGACCTTGCGAGATTTGAACTCAGGACCTTCAGTGTGTAAGGCCTGAATCTTAACCACTGCTCCACCATGGTACATACTTTCTATGGTCTCTTACACGCTGTTCAGTGAAAGATCAGATAAAGGTGCAAGAGTCAGGCATTTGTTGGAAACCTGTCCTGGTTGGATTTGAACCAGTAACCTTCTGGTTGCAGGTCCTATATCTAAACCACTGCACCACAGAGGTTCTGACTTGTTCTTTTAACTTAGCCTGGCAAAGTTTGTACCCTTTTCCCTTTAAATATCCATTGCCCATTGCCAAACATGTCCAGAGTAAGATGAACATTTTAAAGTATGAATGAGGTTACTAGGCGTAAGTATGTAGTTGTAAGCCTGCCTTTAAATGTCCATTGCCGCATCGACAATGAATGGGGCGCTTAAAGTTAAATATCTCCAAAACTACAAATGATTTCAAAAGAAAAAATCTCAAGCATGCATGTCCACAGTAAGGTGGAATTTTTGAACTGTGAATGGAGTTTCTAGGTGAAAGTGTTTTTTTGAGGTCCCAAATTCGTCCATCGACCTCCATTCTAAATCTCTGAACTTTTAAAGGAGTACAATTCTAAAACTATTAAACATTTCAAAGATTCCCTTTCAGGCAAACATGTCCACAGTAAGATGAACATTTTAAAGTTCGAATGGGGTTTCTATTCTATATATGACATTTTGAATCATTACAGTCAGTTCACCTTCTTTTGGGTCTTGAGTCGAACCAATTACTCCCGCGGAGACATCAAATTTCTCTTTTGGGCCTTGAGTTGGGACTCAAGGCCCAACAGAGAAATTTGATGTCTCCGCGGGAGTAATTGGATCGACTCAAGACTCTTTTGGGTCTTGAGTCTTGGGAAAGAAAAAAAAAGTGTGCTAGTTGGATTTGAACCGGGAATCTTCTGGTTGCAAGTCCTGTATCTAAACCACTACACCACAGAGGTCCTTACATGTTCTGTTGACTTGCGTGGAATTTTCTGAAAGATTATATAAAGGTAAAAGCCCCAGGTAAAAGTTAGAAAGATGACCTTGCGAGATTTGAACTCAGGACCTTCAGTGTGTAAGGCCTGAATCTTAACCACTGCTCCACCATGGTACATACTTTCGATGGTCTCTTACACGCTGTTCAGTGAAAGATCAGATAAAGGTGCAAGAGTCAGGCATTTGTTGGAAACCTGTCCTGGTTGGATTTGAACCAGTAACCTTCTGGTTGCAGGTCCTATATCTAAACCACTGCACCACAGAGGTTCTGACTTGTTCTTTTAACTTAGCCTGGCAAAGTTTGTACCCTTTTCCCTTTAAATATCCATTGCCATTGACAATGCATTAGGCGCTTAAAGTTAAATATTTCAAAAACTACAAATCATTTCAAAGTAAAACATCTCAAGGATGCATGTCCACAGCAAGGGGGAATTTTGAACTGTGAATGGAGTTTCTAGGTGAAAGTGTTTTTTTGAGGTCCCAAAACCTTCCATGGACCTCCATTCTAAATCTCTGAACTTTTAAAGGAGTACAATTCTAAAACTATTAAACATTTCAAAGATTCCCTTTCAGGCAAACATGTCCACAGTAAGATGAACATTTTAAAGTTCGAATGGGGTTTCTATTCTATATATGACATTTTGAATCATTACAGTCAGTTCACCTTCTTTTGGGTCTTGAGTCGAACCAATTACTCCCGCGGAGACATCAAATTTCTCTTTTGGGCCTTGAGTTGGGACTCAAGGCCCAACAGAGAAATTTGATGTCTCCGCGGCAGTAATTGGTTCGACTCAAGACTCTTTTGGGTCTTGAGTCTTGGGAAAGAAAAAAAAAGTGTGCTAGTTGGATTTGAACCGGGAATCTTCTGGTTGCAAGTCCTGTATCTAAACCACTACACCACAGAGGTCCTTACATGTTCTGTTGACTTGCGTGGAATTTTCTGAAAGATTATATAAAGGTAAAAGCCCCAGGTAAAAGTTAGAAAGATGACCCGCTTTTAACTTAGCCTGGCAAAGTTTGTACCCTTTTCCCTTTAAATATCCATTGCCATTGACAATGCATTAGGCGCTTAAAGTTAAATATTTCAAAAACTACAAATCATTTCAAAGTAAAACATCTCAAGGATGCATGTCCACAGCAAGGGGGAATTTTGAACTGTGAATGGAGTTTCTAGGTGAAAGTGTTTTTTTGAGGTCCCAAAACCTTCCATCCGCCTCCATTCTAAATCTCTGAACTTTTAAAGGAGTACAATTCTAAAACTATTAAACATTTCAAAGATTACTTTTCAGGCAAACATGTCCACAGTAAGATGAACATTTTAAAGTATGAATGGGGTTACTAGGCGTAAGTATGTAGTTGTAAGCCTGCCTTTAAATGTCCATTGCCGCATCGACAATGAATGGGGCGCTTAAAGTTAAATATCTCCAAAACTACAAATGATTTCAAAAGAAAAAATCTCAAGCATGCATGTCCACAGTAAGGTGGAATTTTTGAACTGTGAATGGAGTTTCTAGGTGAACGTGTTTTTTTGAGGTCCCTATACCCTAACCCTAACCTTCCATCCGCCTCCATTCTAAATCTCTGAACTTTTAAATGAGTACAATTCTAAAACTATGCAACATTTCAAAGATTCCTTTTCAGGCAAACATGTCCAGAGTAAGATGAACATTTTAAAGTATGAATGAGGTTACTAGGCGTAAGTATGTAGTTGTAAGCCTGCCTTTAAATGTCCATTGCCGCATCGACAATGAATGGGGCGCTTAAAGTTAAATATCTCCAAAACTACAAATGATTTCAAAAGAAAAAATCTCAAGCATGCATGTCCACAGTAAGGTGGAATTTTTGAACTGTGAATGGAGTTTCTAGGTGAAAGTGTTTTTTTGAGGTCCCAAATTCGTCCATCGACCTCCATTCTAAATCTCTGAACTTTTAAAGGAGTACAATTCTAAAACTATTAAACATTTCAAAGATTCCCTTTCAGGCAAACATGTCCACAGTAAGATGAACATTTTAAAGTTCGAATGGGGTTTCTATTCTATATATGACATTTTGAATCATTACAGTCAGTTCACCTTCTTTTGGGTCTTGAGTCGAACCAATTACTCCCGCGGAGACATCAAATTTCTCTTTTGGGCCTTGAGTCCCAAGACTCAAGGCCCAAAAGAGAAATTTGATGTCTCCGCGGGAGTAATTGGTTCGACTCAAGACTCTTTTGGGTCTTGAGTCTTGGGAAAGAAAAAAAAAGTGTGCTAGTTGGATTTGAACCGGGAATCTTCTGGTTGCAAGTCCTGTATCTAAACCACTACACCACAGAGGTCCTTACATGTTCTGTTGACTTGCGTGGAATTTTCTGAAAGATTATATGAAGGTAAAAGCCCCAGGTAAAAGTTAGAAAGATGACCTTGCGAGATTTGAACTCAGGACCTTCAGTGTGTAAGGCCTGAATCTTAACCACTGCTCCACCATGGTACATACTTTCTATGGTCTCTTACACGCTGTTCAGTGAAAGATCAGATAAAGGTGCAAGAGTCAGGCATTTGTTGGAAACCTGTCCTGGTTGGATTTGAACCAGTAACCTTCTGGTTGCAGGTCCTATATCTAAACCACTGCACCACAGAGGTTCTGACTTGTTCTTTTAACTTAGCCTGGCAAAGTTTGTACCCTTTTCCCTTTAAATATCCATTGCCCATTGCCAAACATGTCCAGAGTAAGATGAACATTTTAAAGTATGAATGAGGTTACTAGGCGTAAGTATGTAGTTGTAAGCCTGCCTTTAAATGTCCATTGCCGCATCGACAATGAATGGGGCGCTTAAAGTTAAATATCTCCAAAACTACAAATGATTTCAAAAGAAAAAATCTCAAGCATGCATGTCCACAGTAAGGTGGAATTTTTGAACTGTGAATGGAGTTTCTAGGTGAAAGTGTTTTTTTGAGGTCCCAAATTCGTCCATCGACCTCCATTCTAAATCTCTGAACTTTTAAAGGAGTACAATTCTAAAACTATTAAACATTTCAAAGATTCCCTTTCAGGCAAACATGTCCACAGTAAGATGAACATTTTAAAGTTCGAATGGGGTTTCTATTCTATATATGACATTTTGAATCATTACAGTCAGTTCACCTTCTTTTGGGTCTTGAGTCGAACCAATTACTCCCGCGGAGACATCAAATTTCTCTTTTGGGCCTTGAGTTGGGACTCAAGGCCCAACAGAGAAATTTGATGTCTCCGCGGGAGTAATTGGATCGACTCAAGACTCTTTTGGGTCTTGAGTCTTGGGAAAGAAAAAAAAAGTGTGCTAGTTGGATTTGAACCGGGAATCTTCTGGTTGCAAGTCCTGTATCTAAACCACTACACCACAGAGGTCCTTACATGTTCTGTTGACTTGCGTGGAATTTTCTGAAAGATTATATAAAGGTAAAAGCCCCAGGTAAAAGTTAGAAAGATGACCTTGCGAGATTTGAACTCAGGACCTTCAGTGTGTAAGGCCTGAATCTTAACCACTGCTCCACCATGGTACATACTTTCGATGGTCTCTTACACGCTGTTCAGTGAAAGATCAGATAAAGGTGCAAGAGTCAGGCATTTGTTGGAAACCTGTCCTGGTTGGATTTGAACCAGTAACCTTCTGGTTGCAGGTCCTATATCTAAACCACTGCACCACAGAGGTTCTGACTTGTTCTTTTAACTTAGCCTGGCAAAGTTTGTACCCTTTTCCCTTTAAATATCCATTGCCATTGACAATGCATTAGGCGCTTAAAGTTAAATATTTCAAAAACTACAAATCATTTCAAAGTAAAACATCTCAAGGATGCATGTCCACAGCAAGGGGGAATTTTGAACTGTGAATGGAGTTTCTAGGTGAAAGTGTTTTTTTGAGGTCCCAAAACCTTCCATGGACCTCCATTCTAAATCTCTGAACTTTTAAAGGAGTACAATTCTAAAACTATTAAACATTTCAAAGATTCCCTTTCAGGCAAACATGTCCACAGTAAGATGAACATTTTAAAGTTCGAATGGGGTTTCTATTCTATATATGACATTTTGAATCATTACAGTCAGTTCACCTTCTTTTGGGTCTTGAGTCGAACCAATTACTCCCGCGGAGACATCAAATTTCTCTTTTGGGCCTTGAGTTGGGACTCAAGGCCCAACAGAGAAATTTGATGTCTCCGCGGGAGTAATTGGTTCGACTCAAGACTCTTTTGGGTCTTGAGTCTTGGGAAAGAAAAAAAAAGTGTGCTAGTTGGATTTGAACCGGGAATCTTCTGGTTGCAAGTCCTGTATCTAAACCACTACACCACAGAGGTCCTTACATGTTCTGTTGACTTGCGTGGAATTTTCTGAAAGATTATATAAAGGTAAAAGCCCCAGGTAAAAGTTAGAAAGATGACCCGCTTTTAACTTAGCCTGGCAAAGTTTGTACCCTTTTCCCTTTAAATATCCATTGCCATTGACAATGCATTAGGCGCTTAAAGTTAAATATTTCAAAAACTACAAATCATTTCAAAGTAAAACATCTCAAGGATGCATGTCCACAGCAAGGGGGAATTTTGAACTGTGAATGGAGTTTCTAGGTGAAAGTGTTTTTTTGAGGTCCCAAAACCTTCCATCCGCCTCCATTCTAAATCTCTGAACTTTTAAAGGAGTACAATTCTAAAACTATTAAACATTTCAAAGATTACTTTTCAGGCAAACATGTCCACAGTAAGATGAACATTTTAAAGTATGAATGGGGTTACTAGCAGTAAGTATGTAGGATTAGTAGCCTGTACTTGTTCCCCTTTAAATATCCATTGCCGCATCGACAATGCATGGGGCACTTAAAGTTAAATATCTCCCAAGCTATAAATGATTTCAAAGAAAAGATCTCAAGCATGCATGTCAACAGTAAGGTGGATTTTTTTTAACTATGAATGGAGTTTCCAGGTGAAAGTGTTTTTTTGAGGTCCCAAATTCCTCCATCGACCTCCATTATAAATCTCTGAACTTTTAAAGGAGTACAATTCTAAAACTATTAAACATTTCAAACATTCCTTTTCAGGCAAACATGTCCACAGCAAGATGAACATTTTAAAGTATGAATGGGGTTACTAGCAGTAAGTATGTAGGATCAGTAGCCTCAGGTTTTGACTTGCTTTTTTGGATTTTGGCCTTTTATACAGTATGTAGTGGGGGTCCCTGCTTCATCTATCCCTCAGCTACAGGGTCCTTGGCCTGAAAAACTGAAAAAACCCTGCTCTATAACCTAAAATCCAAGGTGTTATAAGGAATGATTCACTCATGTTGACAGCCAGCTAGTGACTATACATTAGCTCCACAATTTGGAATTTGCAGTAGCCAAGGTTTGCTTCTCCACTTAAACTCATTTTGGTAGGACACATAGCAAGTCCAAATTCATGGTATACATTTAGTGTTGTTAGGCCTACTAATTCCTATTTGTATGAACCTTTCATTTAGTTACAGAAGTAAGAATAGAGATGAGGACACAACATGTCTCCATTTTCATTTATTGTAGAAAATAAAATTATAAAACTGTAATCAGAATTGAATCCATATTATAGACATTTAAATATTTTTCAGGAAAATGTAATATATTGCATAAGACAAGGCACAGATTCAAGGTCAGCAATGAAGCGCAATTTGCAATATCAGAGCACCTGACTGACCATTTAACCACAAGACACACACAAACGTCCAATGGAGGAAAGAAAATGTTAGCCCATAGCCTATCTTAGGCTTGACCTGCTTGACCTCTGTCTGTATGGTCAAACAGGCAAAGCAAGAACAGAAACAAACAAAAGAAAACTAAATCAAATAAATAACAATGGCATTTTACTGTATGCCACAGACCAGCAAGAGAAGCAGTTAAAATGTGTTTTGATTAGAAATGGTTGGCTCTGCATTCTCCTTTCAGTCAGCCAACAGCAGAAGAAATTGTCTTTAGATATCGCCTCTGTCACGCAGAAAGGGTTAACCTCACTATGTCCAAAACTGTTACTTTTCAGGTATCAAATTCCACCTACAAGCTCAAAACCCGACAGCAACGATATGTAAAACACTCACTAGTGCCCAGGGATGGCGTTGGCAGTTCAAACCACGTCTCTGGAACGACATGGTACTGTACCCTTGCTGGCCTCGGATTGAATCTTTCCTCTGCTGTCTCAGTGAAGGAGGAATGCTATAAGGCCTGATTTTTACT
The DNA here is from genome assembly GCF_963454915.1 of Gymnoscopelus microlampas. Taxonomy (NCBI): domain Eukaryota; kingdom Metazoa; phylum Chordata; class Actinopteri; order Myctophiformes; family Myctophidae; genus Gymnoscopelus; species Gymnoscopelus microlampas. The sequence continues at coordinate 53,319,552 of NC_139939.1, read as the reverse complement.
TTGTTGTACAATGGTGTCGCGACACCATCGTACGATAGAGTATAAATTAGGCACGTAGAGCTCTGATTGCCCACTTTCTTTGAAAGTAAAAACAAAATAAAATGAAAATAAAAACTTAGTGGCAAAGTGAAGCTTAGTCAGCGAGTAAGTTAGTTAAAGAGCATCTTAATTCATACGTTGACACCATTATGATGCTCAGTTCTAAAACTCCACTGAATAAACTACACATAGCTACATCACTTATTGCTGAAAACCAATTCATGTGGTGGATGGTATGACAAAACAAATCCTCTCTTACTCACGCGCGTGCACACAGACACACACACGCACGCGCGCGCGCACGCACGCACGCACGCACGCACGCACGCACGCACGCACGCACGCACACACACACACACACACACACACACACACACACACACACACACACACACACACACAAACACACACACACACACACACACACACACACACACACACACACACACACACACACACACACACACACACACATACACATAGACTGAGTAGGCTGGAATAAGGGTATTGACATAGCTGAAATGCTCAAATATTTTACAGAATATGCAATACATCACTCATTGCATGGTGGTGTCCATCCCCCCCGCCCCCCCCCCCCCCCCCCCCCCCCAAAAGAATATTATGCATTTTTATGTTCTGTACAAACAAAATATTAGTGTCAATATTACAATAAATATTTGTACACGAGAGCCAAGAGAAAATAAATAACTTCATCAGAAATAGACGATTCAAAGTATTGTTTTGTTTTTGTGTTTGGTGCATGTGCAAATGTTCTCATAAAAGATACACTTCCATTTCACACTTGACCGACTCCATCTGGGTCACACAGCGAAAGTAAGCCAGCAACAGGAGATGAAAGCAGTCATAACGCTGCCATTGGAAACAGCTCATTTGGTGTTTTTTCTTACCTGCATTATGGTCAGTTAGCACATACGTACAAGTATGTTTCCTGACCTCTGGGCCTTTGAAACCTAGTAAAACACCCACTGCATAATTAGAAATAAATTAGAAAATGAATTTGTTTTTCTCCATGAAAAACATACTTTCTGAAAATACATTTTACCCAATAGTAGCAGTACATCGCGCCAGCAGTAGTGGTATTCAGTAACAAAGTCGATCAGTTGTGAAAATGCTACATAGAAACCACTTGATGGTAGATGTATGGATAGATTTTAGATGGATTCGAAACTTTCGCGTGTTCTTCGTGACTGATGTGTTACCCAAAACGTTTTAGGTCAGACTACGCAAACCTGTGAGTGTTGTGAAGAAATGTTATTGTAAACCGAGTCCATTCTTTGCCAGAAACATTTCAGAGAAAATGTGTAGTTCTGTGCTGGCTAAAAAAAACACAGCAAAATGCAATCGCTTGATAAAAACGGTGGAACATGGACGAAGGCACTCGGCTGCATAAATTACTTTTGTCAAACAATGCATCTGACATTTTCTCTCATCGGGGAAAAGCATGCACAGAGTAGAAAAGTCTCTGACAATGTTTAGCTTTTCTTACAATTCTCGGACACTGGTAGAAAACTGTACAAAACAACTCAATTGGTGAGCTATAGCCCATTCAATCCAGGAACACACACTGTGTCATTTTAGATTTTTTTTGCTACAACCTTTATTTTACACTTTGGGCTATTCAAAAATAGCAGATCTACAAGCGGCACCGAGTGTTGCACTACGAGCTTGTAGATCTGCTATTTTTTGAAAAATCATGAATATTTGGGGAAATCTTTGAATATATATATATATTTTAAAGCGAAAATGTTGAACTCAAATCTTTGCTTCTGGGGATTCTACAAAAGTTTTTTTTTTTTTTAACTTATGTTTTTTCATGTCAAGGACCCCCAAAATGATATGTGTTTGTCCGCGGTTCCAGTATTTGTCCGCGGTTATTTAGTTCCAGGGTCCCCCAGAAGCAAAGATTTGAGTACAAAATGTATACATTCAAAGATTTGCACACATTTTCACGATTATTTCTTTCAAAAATAGCAGATCTACAAGCTCATAGGGCGGCACTCAGTGCGCTGCACTATGAGCTTGTATATCTGCCATTTTTAAAATGCCAAAGTAATGTTAAAATGACACAGATGCGTTCCCGGATTGAATGGGAAAAATGACGTCCCTCTGAGGTGGTTCATGTTTGTCCCTCAGGAGCCCACCAACACCTCCATAATGTGGTCCAGCTCGGCCAGGTCCATTTTGAAAGGCTGGTTCTGGGAACTCCCGCCGCCTGTACCACCGTAGCTGGAGATGGTCTTCACCAAGTCATCCGCCATCGCCCCGGGAGCCATCTTGGACGCGGAGGAGGTGACGGAGGAGGGGGAGGTGCCCCCGCCGCCGGGGCCGAAGTCGTACATGGACGTGTCGATGTCGGTGAACAGGATGTCGTCCAGGGCAAAGTCTGTCAGAAAGCCCTGCGCTGAGGGGGAGGAGGGTGTGTCCGTGGTGGTACTGGGAGGAAGAGGAAGAGGGGGAGCGGGTTTCTCCATTGTTCTCTCCTCCTCCTCCTCCTCCTTTTGTGAGTTCTGCCCGACCTCCTTCATGCTCACATCCACCGACAGAGCCGTCTGAGGAGACGAGAGGGCGCCGGAGGAGGCGTAGGGTGGAGAGAGCGAAGGGGAGGTGTAAGGGGGAGAGAGCGAAGGGGAGGACGACGCTGTCACAACAACGGTGGGACACAGCTCCTCGATCTCCTCCAGAGCCGTGGAGAAGCTGTCTTTTTGGGGCGAGGGGGCGGGGGGCGGCGGGGGCGGCTGTGGGGAGGAGTAATGGTGCATGGGGTGGGGCGAGGAGGAGGGCGGCGGCAGGGCGAAGAACAGCGGGGAGTCTTCCTCCAGGAGGGAGGCGGGAGTAAGGCAGGAGTCCAAGGAGGAGAGGATGCTGAAGGAGGGAGGAGGAGGGAGAGAGGGCGCCTGGCGATGATATCCTTCGTCGTCGCCGTTGACGTCAGCGGAGGCAGAGGAGCGGGGTGCGGCGGCGGGCTGCTGCTGCTGCACGGCGAAGAAGAGGGCGCGCACGCCTCCCCCGCCCTCCTGTTTGAACTCCTCATGGATGTGGCGGATCATGTTGTTGATGAGGACGCGCCGCTGGAGGCCTGGGTCCGGGCCGGCCCGCGGGCCGTACAGCTTCATCAGCGACATGTTGAGGACCGTCTGACGCTGCAGGGCGTAGGTCGCCCGCGAGAGGCCTCCCCCGCCGACCGCTGCGTGCACCGTGCCCGTGCCAGCCCCTGGTGGCATCATGGTGCCCACGATGCCCTCGTCCAGTCCATCCTCGACCTGGTTCAGTTTCCGCTTCACCCCGTTACCCAACATGGATCTGTGGAGCAGAGACAGGAGGGGGAAATATAGATATATATAAATATATAAATATAGATCATCACTATGTGTGGCGGTTCCACATAAGCCACATATTCAATGGTAGCAAAACTGGTAGCAAAGAAAAGGGATAGTTCACCCCCAAAATGACTATCAATTAGTCACCCCATGAAAACTTGAATTCATGGATATTTTTTTGTTTTTGTTGCATTCCTAAGAACCGGCAGGCAGCAGTTTCGGTAGGAGACATAAAGAGTCTCCTTTGTGTCTCCTACCGGAACCGCTGGTCATCAAATTATTGGCTTAGGAATGCGACAAAAATTAAAAAAATATCCATGAATTCAAGTCTCCATGGGGTGACTAATCGATAGTTTGGGTGAACTATCCCTTTAAAAGAAGTGACAGGTAGAACTGAGACTATATTTAGGGGGTGGCAGTATCGTAAAAGCTAGAAAGTGTGGTGGAAACGTACTGGTTCAAATCCCCTGGACAACAACTAGACAAATTTGCACGTGCCCTTGGGCAAGGCACAAGTTCAACCACGTTTGCTCTAATGAAGCTATTCAACCACAAACAGTCCAAGACTGCAGTGTCACTGGGCTGCTCCCAAATGTGAATGTTTGTAACTCTTGTTATTGTGAATCTCTAAGCTAATGTGCTTAGCAGATCTTCCCTGGGAAAGACAAAAGGTGAAAAGTTGAAAAGCTGAAGAACGAAGAGAAGAAACTCATTTCCAGTTTATCCAGTACCTACTACACGTGTCAAATACAGCACCTTAACAAACAATTGAATTGAGAGTTGATGGTGGGGTGTGGGGCAGAGGTGTAAAGTAAATAAGTTAATTTACTCAAGTACTGTGCTTAAGTACAATTTTGAGGTATTTCATTTTTTCCAGTACTTTTACTTCTACTCCACTACATCTCAGGGGCAAATAGGCTACTATACTTTTACTCCACAACAATTATTTGAAAACTTTAGTTACTAGTTACTTTGTAGACTTTGATTTTTATTACAAAACATATACCCACTTCAGCCCTATATACATTTCGGCCATTTGAAAATAGCCGATCTGCAAGCTCATAATGCGTTGCGATTGTACGCATTGTGTGCTTGTAGATCTGATTTTCAAAAGATTTTTATACATGTGTCAACTTGTGAAGCGGTACATTCTGCATAATGAGTACTTTCTACTTTTGGTACTTCAAGTAAACTTTTGATACCAACACTTTTACTTCAGTAAAACATGTGGGTACTTTCTCCACCACTGGTGTGGGGGGTGGGTGCACCAGAAGGACAGGTTTGGGGACGGGGGAGGGGGGGTTTCTCTGTCAGCTGAATGGTTCCCATGTGAGCAGGAGTCAGCTGACTGTGGGTGGGAGGCAGCAAGTGAGTGTTCTCCCCTCCTGACTCCCTCACAACACAAGGCAACACGTGTCAACAGGACAGGAAATGGCCAAGAAGCTTCTGTCCTTATTATCACCCACAGCCCAGACCCTCCCCCCTCTGTTCAGACAGCCAACACTCAGTGTTGCCATGTCTGCTTATTATACGCGACTTTGGGGATTGTTTTTCTGTAAAGTTGCTTGTTAATATTGGTTGTTGTAGTTTGCAGTTTTTTTGGGCTTGTTGCCAAATGTTTAAACCAGTGGTTTCTTAAATGTTTTCATGTCAAGGACCCCCCCAATGTATTAGTCTGCAAAACCTCACCTGAAAATATTTTGTGCCAGGGACCCCCATATACCAGATTTGTGTTGTTAAAATGTTTTTTCCATTTTTTCCCAAGATTCTTTTGAAAATTGCTGCGACGTGTTGTGAGCTTGAGATCGGCTATTTTCAAATAGCCGATGCTCACATGGCCTATAGTTCCTTCTTTTGGGCTTGTTTATAATAGACCTGGTTGCTTATTTCTCTCGCTAAACCTGGCAACACTGGATTCAGTTAGTCCCTACATAGACTGGAAACATGCTGGAAATCAGCATGTAGGAAAACCACCCAGAATAAATTCTGATCTACACGCTGTAGACATAGAAATCTTATTTTAATTTAGGAATGCCAAGTATGCATGAATGGTTTCAGACAGCAATTACCAGCTCCACATTTTTGTACAGTACAGTTCACACCTGAGAGCTCCCCAGTACAACCACAGACGTATATGTACTGGGTACTTCCACAGAAACTGCAACTTTGTTCATGGACTTTCAACTAGGTTCAAGGTGCAATTATTTGGTGACAGGAGAAGAGAATGGGGATTTATCCAGCAAGCAACCTTCCATTCACTTCATTCAAGTCTATCAGTCTAACTTTTAGGCTACCAACATAGAAGAACTAAACAAACTTTGAACTGAATTAATGTCATGCTGTATATTTATATTTTTTTCAAATCCTTACCATGGCCAGCAGCCCTCAGCAAGTCAATCACAGGTTCTTTCACAACCGTCTCATATGAACACATTAAAAAAGATGTAAGCAGACAAAGGCCAAGATAATAATAAAAACGAAACCTGTGGTAGGCAGGGAACACAGACTTTGAGCTGCTACCAAACTGTCATCTAAGACGGAACACACCTCTCCTAGAGTGCATGGTTTCAGCTCTGTGAGTAACTCTACCCCAGCGGCACGCTAACTGAGCAATCTCTAAAAGCCTCGCCTCTTTCAGGTGGTTCTGCGGTGAGCTGCCACCACGCACATGCAAAGAAGAAAAGGAGGGATTCATGAAAAGGAAAGGATTCCCCTGCAAATCTAATATTTTGATTGTGCATCAAAACAAAGTGAGAGTGAGAACAGTTTGTGAGCTACTCTTGAAAAAAAACAATCAATATGTAAAATCCTCTGTACACAGGTGCATGCTTGCACATTATTCACATGTGCAGAGAGAAAGCACTGGCACTGCTGGGGCAAGATCTGCACTGGCTTGTTACTATGACGAATGTGGTCAGCTGGGAATCCTGGGTGGAAGGAAGTAGAAGGGGTGGGGGGGGTAGGTTCTCCTGCAGCCAGCTCGGCTGCAGCTGATGCTGCAGTGTGAAGATGAAAGGAGAGGTGAGAGAGAGAGGCAGATCCACGTGGGTGACTGCGTGTGCGGCGTGTGCTCCATATAGGACTACATACATACGGCCAACGAACCATCCGTTTTGGGTAGCACTGGGGGGACGTGCATGCTAAGCTTTTCAATTTAAGTCTTAATCCTGATTTATACTTTGTCGTGCGATGTTACATCTGCTGCACATTTGTGAGCTTGAAAATCGGCTATTTTGAGTGAGTGACACTGTTGTACGACAGAGCATATAAATGAGGCATTACTCAAGGACTCTATGTCCTCTGAGCCACATGACAGCTGAGGGACGTATGCACTTGCTGTTGTGTGGTGTGGAACAAACCTGGGACAACAAACCTGTTTTGACTATGGGACGGGTCGGGTACGCTAAACCACAAGGCCCCAATAAGTCAGTCACCGGCTGCATTTTGTGCTCATGCTGAAAATGCCTATATGGGGGTTATATCATCTAACAATCCCAACATACCACCCGCTCTTATAGCATTAATCATCAGCCTCCCTCCCTCCCTCCTCCTCCTGCACCCAGTCGGTCTTTTCATACATGTGGGGCCCTTCGAGGTCGCCATCTGCTGACACTGAGTCAGGACGAGGACGGGGGGCGATGTGGGGAGAGAGATACACAGAATCTGCCTGACAATGCTGCAATCAACGGAGAGGATGAGCAGAAACTAAGAAATAAAAAAGAGAGAAGAGCCATGGCCAGGTAGCGAGAGAGAGAGAGAGAGAGAGAGAAGAGAGATGTAGTGATGGATTTGGACAGGGACTGGGGAAAATCTAAATGGGAATAAATATGGGTGAAACAATCAACTAATCGATCAAAAGAAGATATAAACCAAATAATCAGTATTGTGACGTGTCATGTAAATGTTTCTAGAGTGCTATTCACAACTTCATCAAAATGTGAATGATTGTATTTGATCCATATTATAAATGCTTAGCTTTTATGTTTATTGCTGGGTAAACGATAACATCAGTTAACATAAATCAAGCAATCTCAAGATACCTGTGTTCAAGTAACGTGTGGTGAGCATTTAACATCATTTTGCACTTTATTACGTTATTTTACTGTCATTTAACGTCTAAATTATTAAAAGCGTAGATTGATCAAATAAAAAAATATATACTGACAGATTCATCGTTTACAAAAAATAGTGGATGGTTTACAGCAGCACTAATGGGACTTGGACATCACACAAAATCAGGCGCTGAGAGAGATTAATGAGGAAGACACTGAGTGGGCCATCGGCGTGCTTGGGGGAGGGAGTGGTGCAGACAGGCAGCTGTGTATAGGGTGGACTCAGAAGCCACATACCTTTCCTTTGAGCAAACAATAAGAAACGGTGTCGTGTTACAACACCACTGCAAGCGCTCTGTTCAGCCCTCCACTGAGCACTGCTGCTCAGCCAGCAGCCACTATACTACTCTCAGCTGGCCCACAGCTTGTTGGCGCTCAAATTACACAGACAACTCCTCTGGACGGAGTGTGTGTGTGGGTCCCTCTCTCTCTGCCCATCTCTGGACGGAGGTGTAGCCTATGTCCCTGCCTGAACTCTCTGGATCTTCGGGATGCAGTAATTCTGACAAGTAACACACACACAGCACTTCTAATGTGTGCATTCTCCCCTCAGCACTTTGCCTTCAATGGCGTTGATACTGAAAAGGTCAGGGTATCATTATACCCTTCTTTTGTGGGGGAAGAGTGGCTGTTTAAAAGCAGCTGCCTAGAACATTCTGCAGTTCAGAGTGTGGAGGAAGCAGCCTTTAGTGTAGAGGTTTTCTAATTCCTGCAGTGCTGATTCCCAGGAATACCTCTGGATTCTGTACCTTGCTTAAGTTAATTATTTCTGCATATCCTTGTAGGAAGGCCAGGCATTTATGTGTTCAACCAAGGCACCTAAAAAGCAGGGTCAGACTCGTGCCTGGACAATTCCATGTCCCTCAGTTATACTCGTTTGCCTTGATGTCCCACAAAATGACCTCTAGATTAAACTACAATCAATGGCGTATTCCTTAGAGATATGTGTCTTCTATTATCTGCAGGATTTAAGTGTAAGTGTCACAATTCTGGTTTTATATTAGAAACAGCCAAGAGCACTTGCAGCCTGAGGTCTTCTCAAGTTGGTATAGTTTAAATTATTGGGCCTTGTTTAAGAAATGTCGAGCTATTTTTAATCAGTTGCAGAGAAAGGGGGAATCCGCAGCCAACTGGCTGAAATATTTAGGTAAACTTCCGCTCTCTCGTTCAGAAAGAAAAAAGAAAAGGGAACAAAATTTAGTGTTTACTGGAAACTGGGCCAGTTTATGAAGAGAGTCAAGGAAGCTACGCTGGACTTTAGTCACTGAAATGGAATGTTGTCTGTTTGGTGCCACTGTGTGTGTGTGTGTGTGTGTGTGTGTGTGTGTGCGTGTGTGTGTGTGTGTGTGTGCACCTAATCTCTCTGTGTAGAGGAGATTGTTGTCTTCACAACACTTCAGAGTGTATTGTGGTGTTATACTAACTGGTGTTATACTATACTGAGCTGTGGTCTGGGCGCGTGTGTGTGTGTGTGTGTGTGTGTGTGTGTGTGTGTGTGTGTGTGTGTGCATGAGTCACTTCAATATCTATGCATGCTCACCATTTTGAATATAAAATGCTGGCACGTAACATATGGCAGAAAGTGAGCCGTGCAAACTTTTTAAAAAGGGTTTTTTTTTACACTTTTTTTTTTACTGTACAGAAAATGTCAAGGTCTCGACAGCATACAATAATGTGCGATTTATGAATCCTGGTTGTTTGTAAATAACTTGTACGTATGTTTGTTTTCTTGGCCAGCTCTCATGAAAACATATTTAATATAAACCAGAATGCTTGGTTAGAAATGTTTAAAAATAAATCATAACAAATAATTATAAATACAAAAACAAGTCAGATGGGATCAAAGCATTACAGTGTCCCTTCTGTAAGCTTTGTGTGTTTGTTTAGTGTATTCTACTTCTCAGAGAGACAGGACCTTTGCATGCAAAGACTTGAACATTGCAAGACCACAGTAATGGCCCTATCATGAGGGATCACTGTAAGAACGTGTGTGAGACATTTTAAGACAACATCCCCTCCTGGCCTTACATAATAATACTCACAAAGTAGCAATTGTACTACGACCCACACACACACACATGAACGCACGTCAGCTCTCAGTTACATTGCTGAGAGGCCCCGCCCACTCCAACTTTAAAGGTCTGAAACATTCTTCACAGGCAACGGCCTAGGCAGCAATACCTGCTGCTCCACTCTCTCTCCAGTTCAATACCTGCTGCTCCACTCTCTCTCCAGTTCAATACCTGCTGCTCCACTCTCTCTCCATTTCAATACACAGACACACATATAGATACAAAAACATGTCAAAACAGTCAAAGTGAAAGTATCAGGCAACAGCCTAATACCAATTAGACATAATGTCTCTGTAGTAGGCTACTATGTGACCCCTGTCTAAACCTGTCACAACAGCTGCCCCAACCTCCAGAGCAGCAGAATGCTTCAACAACATTAAGGCTGTGAATGTGATGGGGGGGGGGGGGGGGCATAGTCCCACTAACCGCCACCTGCCACAAAGTACTCAAACGGTTATGGTGGGCTACTACTGACTGCCTGGACAAGGGGACAACAATGTTGCAAATGTTATAATTTGTTCTGTGTATACACGTGAGCGGGGCGCCACTTAGTAGCAGAATGACTCGTTACATGTAGTAACAATGTAGTGACAATGTAGTGACAATGTTGTTACAATGTAGTGACAATGTAGTGACAATGTAGTAACAATGTTGTTACAATGTAGTAACAATGCTGTAACAATGTAGTAATTTAACTGCTATTAAAGTTTTCAATCAATCAGTAACAATGTAGTAACAATGTTGTAATGTTGTTACAGTGTAGTAACAACGTTGTCATTTAACTGCTATTAAAGTATTCAATCAATCAATCAATCAATCAATAACAATGTTGGTACAATGCTGTAACAAATTTGTAGTAACAATGTCACGACGGGTGGCGCTGCAGTGGAACAACTCGACAACCGACGGTGAGTGACTGTGACTGAAGACATGATCAGCCCTATCGGCGACAGTCTGCGACAAAACAAATACTGTACTGTCCTCAGAATCATTTTCAACACACATGACATAATGCATGCCTCGTGCACCGTGGGCTTTCTTCTTAAACGACACAGACGTGAAATATTAAAGTCATGTGCAATAATAACGTAGGAGCCATCATAATAACTTACCACATGTACTGTGATCTCACAATCCTGCATCGGTGTCACCGAGACGCCACCAGACGGGCTGAAGAGGGACATCGATTCTTCCAAAATGTTCACGTTTCTCTGCCCCACGTTTCTTTCATAATTAGTCCTCTCTCCCAGCCAGAGGTAGTGTAGTCGCAGCAGATCTGCACGCACACGCACGCATGGAGCGCACACACACACATGCACACATGCACACACACACAAACACACACACACACACACACACACACACACACACACACACGCACACACACACAAATGGCGAGCGAGTGAAGAGAAAAGGCCGAGGAGGAGGACAGATGACTGTAGTGTCACCTCGCCGAGCAGCGACCACCGTTATGACGTCGCGAGAGGAGGAGAGTAGGACTGGGACTGGATCCAGTGGATCTCTGCTCCGCCTCGACAGAGACAAGACCCCGCCCCCTCTTCATTTACAATCCACAACACGACGGAGCCGCTTGCCAAAAATATCAGATCTACAAGTAGGCCTGCCTATAGCATTGGTTCTCAAAGTGGGGTCCCAGCAAAATGTGTTAATATAACAATAATTTTAACCACTTTCACCTATTATAGGCCTACTTTGGCTATTCAAAAATAGCAGATATACAAGCTCATAGCACGGCACCGAGTGCCATGCTATGAGCTTAAGTTGTAGATCTACTATTTTTGAAAATTTGTGAACATTTGTGCAAACCTTTGGATATATATATTTTTAAAGCGAACATTTGTAACTCAAATCTTTGCTTTTGGGGGTCCCTGGCACAACATATTTTCAGGTGGGGGTCCACGGCCAAATACATATCAATTGGGGGTCCTTGGCACGAAAAAGACTGAGAACCACTGGCCTATAGTAGCCTACCTACTGCCTATGTAAGCTTGAAGATCAGCTATAGATAGGCTGCTATACAAATCAAGCCATCATAGCCTAGGCTAGCCCACAGTTTCCCAAACAGTGGGTCGAGACCCATGTTTGGGTCATATACCAATTTTTATGGGTCGTGAGTAAATATCATTTTCCCCTTTTCCTACATACAAACAAATAAGCTATATATATTATCTCAAAAGAAAAAAAAAGAAAAAAAAAAGAAGTTTAAACAACTTTTCACCAATTAAAAATAATTCAAACATTTTTCAAGTATTTAATAAATAAAGTGACCAAAACATCGAATCATTTCCCTAAACAAAAAAAAGAAAGTTCACTATTTTCACTAGTTTGGGTCCTGGGCAAACTTGTAATTTCTTAGGGTCTTGACTCTTGAGGTGCAAAGTTTATTCTTATTATCCTATGTTGCCTGATCACAAATAGGATATCTACGAAAACGTTCAATTTAGAAGGCTATAATTAGGCATGTTTTAATATGCATGTTTACAGTTGGTCTTGCAAAATCTCTCTCTCTCTCTCTCTCTCTCTCTCTCTCTCTCTCTCTCTCTCTCTCTCTCTCTCTCTCTCTCTAGCCTATTATATTTCTTATTGCCAGTGGTGTAAAGTAACTAAATACATTTATTCAAGTACTGTACTTATAAGTAGGCCTACAGTTTTGAGGTAATTTGACTTTACTCAAGTGTTTCCAATTTTCAGTACTTTTACTTACTCCATTACATCTCAGAGTAAATATTATACTTTTACTCATTTCAAAACTTTAGTTACTAGTTATTTTGTAGATTTTGATTATTATTAGAAAACATACAGTAACCACTTCAGCCCATTCTCTACAATCTACAAACTCACAACGCGTCACTCTGTGAGGAGCTTGTAGATCAGATTTTTTCAAAAGATTTGTATACATTTTGAAACCTGAAATGGGACTTTCTGCATAATGAGTACTTTTACTTTTGGTACTTTAAGTACAATTTGATGCCAATACTTTTGTACTTTTACTCGAGTAAAATGTGAATACAGAACCTTTACATGGTATTGGTACTTTTACTTGAGTAAAAATTGTGAGTACTTCTTCCACCACTGCTCATTGCGTTATCGAGTAGTTAACTCTACTCCTCCCGCTGAGAGTGAAAGACCACAACTATGTAAAGTATTCAAGCTATTCAACACTGGACATGGTATATAGCCAGAGACAGAGCGAGCGAGAGAGAGTTTTATTATACTAGTAGGAATAGCCTACTTAACTGTCCATTTATTATTGTTTATTTTATTTCACACTTGCTTAAACGCTTCCCATGCCAATAAAGACTCTCAGCTCTGGCCAAAACAAATCTTATCTACAATCCATAACAAAATGAGCCTATATTTTCTAAAATATGTCAAGAGATATCTTGCCAACTTGCCAAGTATGTAATTGTTATTTGTCTATTTGTTTCATTTGACTGGACTGTTGGATTTGATTTTATAATTATAATGTTGATTTGCCTTTTTGTATTCGACTTTATGTTTATTGTATTGTTGTTTTTACCTTAATTTGTATTTTTTGTTTTTAGTAGTATTGTATTTGCTTCGTTCAGGACCCCAGGAAGACTAGAGGCTCATTCATGTGTCTCTAATGGGGATCCTTTGATACACATAAACATAAACACTTTGAATTTAAAAACATAAGGGGGACATTAAGCAACAATGGCAGGTGATACTAATAGATGTATGCAAAATCAGTTCAAATCACACATGTGATAGAATACTTTAGAGAGCAGATAACTGGTTAACTGGTTGCACTGAACGGGTAGCTGGTTTCTGTCTTCTCCCAGAAAGCAAACAGGATGGATCATGAGCCGCTCAGCTTCTTGGTGCTCAGATGCAAAGCAAAGCTTTCATCAAACTTTCATAAGCACATACACAAAGGATGCGCATCATCAGCAGTGTACATTTTCAGCAGTACACATTTTCTACTGCCCTGCCACCAAAATGTGGAATGCCCTGGGATGACCATCCCATTAAAGGATGTGTAACACTGTGTCGCAAGCTTCTTCCATTTGGCGAAGTCAGGTTAGTGTAACACTGCTTTCTTTCAAGATTGGCCCTGAAAAAACATTTATCAGGAGACCAAAAGGGGAGGTAAATGTAATTTTGTACATATAGTGTTTTTTTTGTTTTTTTTATCCCACGATTTTGTAACGCATTTTTTCACCCAGTGCCAATTGCCTATGTAATCCTGTGCGCTACTCTCCCTCTGCCAGCCTGGGGAGAGTCTGAGCTCATGCTTCCTACAATGCATGAGGGGTGAGCAGGGCAGGCCACTTCTTATCACCTGACAGGGGGGGGAGTTTCCCCGGTAGGACGTAGCACGTGGAAGGAACACGTTATTCCAACCAGTTCCTTTCCCCTCCATCAGGCGCCCCGGCTGACCAGGGGGAGGCATTATAGAGACCAGGCTTACTGCATGTTTCTTGTGAGGGTACCTACCAGGGGACAAGGGGAGAACATGCAAACCCCACACAGAAAGTGTTTGTTTTTGTTGATATGTATTATTGTGTTAATTCTGTATGCTATGTTGATGAATTGAATACAGGACCACAATGGAAACATTGTGGTCCTTGATTCAATCAATCAATCAATCAATCAATCAATCAATCAATCAATCAATCAATCAATCAATCAATCAATCAATCAATCAATCAATCAATCAATCAATCAATCAATCAATCAATCAATCAATCAATCAAACACACACACACACACACACACACACACACACACACACACACACACACACACACACACACACACACACACACACACACACACACACACACACACACACACACACACACACACACACACACCTGTGTCTAAAAGTGTGCTTGCGCGTGTTCGTTGGTGTGCTGGGACGCTTACAGTATATGCTGGAAAGAGTGATGTGATCACGGTGTGCCATTCTGAGGCATCTGTTTAGTAATGTGCTGGTTAGCCCCGAGTCAGGCAGAGCGTGACATAATTGCTACCAGATGGTCAGAATAAAAAGCAGTGGACTTTTTTCCAGCGCTAGCAGCTGATCCCTTTCAAATGAACATAGGACATAAAAGATATGGCACATCCCATCTGTGGCCGCATGGATGAACGTTTCATACTACTGGACAACAGTGGATTATTGCAAACAGCCTTAAAGGGAACTTACACGTCAGTATTCTGTATCAATCACCAGCACACATTGATCAACATCAATATTTCCACCTCAAAGCCTCAAGCCAACTTAGTATACAGATATTCAATCAACATAGACCACCCCTTCTTTTCTGGCTGAAGAGGGTGGCTCAGGATCTTTCGATGCCTGTTCAACTGACCATTAACTAAATCTTCCTACAGTTATTTTCAAAGTTATCCTGCCAGAAATGTGTGCATTTGCCTCCTGTTCTCCATGGGAGCATGGATGTTTTTTCAGGGCCAATTTTGAAAGAAACCAGTGTTGCACATCCTTTGATGGGATGGTGTCGGGGCATTCCACATTTTGATGGCAGAGCAGTAGAAAATGTACGCTGCTGATGATGCGCATCCTTTGTGTATGTGCTTATGAAAGTTTGATGAAAGCTTTGCTTTGCATCTGAGCACCAAGAAGATCTCAGCCCCATGTGCCATCAAGTTGCCTCAGCCTTATGTTTCATCAGCCTTATGTTCCCTCAGCCTTATGTTCCATCAGCCCTATGTTCCCTCAACTTTATGTTCTCTCAGCCCTATGTTCCCTAAGCTTTAATCTCAGGGATATCAAATCTCCATAATTTAACGTATGTTCCTTTTATGGCTGTAAAACGCAGACTTTTGTGGATTTTTCGATTCTAGGACAGCCTATTTTCTACTGCTATGCGGCACACATGTTATGCAAAACTCTAATCAGAAGTGAAAGCAAAAGTGAAAGCACTTTTGGAGGTGCACTGTAGTGTATAGAGGCCCCTCAACATAAAATTGCCAATTTGGGGTTGATTGGCTGCTGTGTTCATGATATGGCGTTTTATTGTAAATAAACAAACAAATAAATAAGCCCATCCCAACACTTTTGGAAGCCAATTGCAGGCAAACCGTGTGGAATATCATAAAGCTGTGCTCAAATGTCACCTCACTCAAGAAAGGAAGAAAAATCTAGTTAGGGATAATTGGGGGTGACCTACTGTATAGGAAGAGATGCATCATGAAATTATGATTGTACGACCTACAGTTCAACATAAAACAGCAACATGAGGACCATTTGATTTTTTTTGGGTGGAGTGTCTTCCCTGGCCTACAGGCAGCATGCACAAAATGTTTGATGCTGATCGGTCCAGTGGCTTGCAAGAGTAGCTGTGCACACATAAATAATAAATAATCATTAATAAATACACACATAGGGCCCTAAAACATTATCTCCGTCCCAGGCCTTTGGCCTGAGGGAGATACATTCAAATGGTAAATGGTGCATTTATAGCACCTTTATCCAAAGCGCTTTAAAATGTGGATTACACTCACCCATTCTCTCACAGACAGCTGAGGAAACCATGCAAGGTGCATATGGTCCTGCACATCAGGAGCAGTTAGGCGTTAAAGTGTCTTGCTCAAGGACACTTTGACACAAAACCAGGAGGAGCTGGGGATTGAACCAGGAACGTTCCGATTCCAAGACGGCCACTGCACCTCCAGAGCAAAAAACTAAAGGGAAAATCTGAATTTAAAAGAAAGAATTAAGGGCAACACAGAGCATTGAACACTCATTACAGGAAGTTAATTTGAAAAGAAAATCCTCCCCAACCGCAAATAACTTACTACTAGCAGTGTACATAGTTGGTTAACTGATTTATCTGATTGGCTATGCTTAGGAGTCTGATCGTGATTCAGACCAGACAGTTTGGTGCCTGTTCTGTTTCATAATAGGACATGACTGACACAGGGTATTATTTTCATTTACGCCGTTGTCATGGATATCAACACAGTTCCTCTCCAGAGCGGGGACCACCAAGATTGACAATTAACTTTTCGCAGACCCCTTTCTTACTCTTTCCAGAGCACAAGAAGTCAGGATGGCCGCACTGGGACAAGGGGTTGAATGGATGTGGGTTTTAAAGACTGGCTCATCCACAGTGGGCATCCGTCCATCACTGTACTGTATTTTCCCCTTCTCGTTTTGTCTCGCCTGCCTGGTGCACCCTTGGAACAGCATTAAATACAGTATTGCAATTCCCTTTATTAAAAACAGCTAAGAAAAGAGAGGGCTAGATCACCATGCCAAAAACCTAATAGAATTATATTAAAGAATAATGAAATAAAAGGTGATTGGCATACTTTTGATTTACAGGGCAATGCTGTAGTTTAAAATCCCTTGATGTTATTAGGATTGCATAATTAATTTCTTCCCATGAACAATGTATCAACTTTGAACACATTGATCATATATTCATGCATAATTCTTTCTAGACAGCATTTGTGATTACTAGATACTGTAACTATTTATGCTGCAACGATGGAGTCATAGCAATCCTGAAAATTGATTGGCTCCACCATTGCTGGATTTACCTGGCTGTACCACTGCCTCTGTGGTTAACCTCCTGCCACTATACAGACAGGAGCAGCACTAGCAACCAGCCACTGTTGGAGAATGCATAAATGTGTTCACTGTGAGTGTTAACATTGCCTGCCAAAGACGTTTTAAAACGTCATTTCAAATCCAACACTTGCTTATCAGAGACATTTTAAAACGTATTTAAAACCAGGAGATAACGTGATCCAAAGATTTACAGCTCCATTCACTTCCTGGTTAAAGTATTTGTGGCGAGACATGCTATTTTCAATGGCGTATAACAAGCGGGAGGTCGCGTTTTTTTCTTTTTTCTTTCGCGGAAGCACAGTGAAACCCGCCGTGGTTAGCAAACATCAGCGGATCGATCATACTGGAGATAAATATTCTGTGACTACTTGAAAAGGTAAGAAAATCGTAAAAAATGCTGGCAGAGGCTGCAGCCTGTTTTAGAAAACCCCTGGCAGTGAATGTGTTAATCTAACTCAAAGATTGTACCAAATGGACCCGTACAGGTGCATTTGTACACACTCAAGAGTTAAATTAACAAGGGAGGATTTTGCCGTGTAGCTATCCCCTTCTTTCATGAAAAGCTTTGTTTTCTGTATGGTTCAATAAGTCTTCCCTTATTTCAATAGTATACCAATATGAACATGTTATTCAGTGTTGCAACTATTTACCTATGTAATTGGGGTGGAGGGTTTTTTAATTGTATTAATTTGAGAACAGCTAGCCATGTTAACTGTGATTTGTGGGACGTTTATGATCACAAGGCACGCAAGCATCTTGACTGACAGGGACCATGCTCAGTGCAAACAGGTGGTTGAAATGTTTATCCAGCCAGTGTCTTCTTGCCTTTCATCATCAAGTTTGTTGACATA